>NC_050483.2:50305133-50445133 GCF_012460135.2 Molothrus ater
GAGCCCCTGAAGTCACTGATAGCATCCCTCTCCTCCCCAAAGCCAGATTTTTCTCACGTTGTCATTTAAACACAACCCAGGTAGGTAAGTGCCCACGGCTTCCCTTGAGAAGCTGTGCTGCAGCCTAATAGCTTTCACCTTGAGGAAACATTTCCTGACAACTTTCTCCTTCACCTAATTTCATCCTATTAATCCTGGTTATACAGGCTGGAGTCACCCCACACCACACCTCTCCCACCTTGCAGACACAGGGCTTGGTGAGTGCATCCCTGCTGAGGCTGCTTGCTTCCACTGCCAGAAAAGTGGAGACCAAACCTCACACTCCCTCACTGCCAACTGAACCTCGGCAGGCATGTGAGAAATGCCTGGGAAGTTGCCTGCATGGGGGGATTTGTTCTTCCCCCCTCCTCCCCATCACTGCCAAACACCCTCTGAATGTGGTTTTAAGTGACAGGTTGCCCCTGCCTTTCTCTAGGAAGTGCTTTGCAATGCCAATCTCCATCCCATGAACGCACAGCCTGCACAGCACTATTTGTGTTGACCAACAGGAATTTAATCAACCAACAATAATAAAGTGGGTAATACTCAATTGTATGGAGCCGCCAGTCAGATGAAAGGATTTACAAAAGCTGGATTGATCTCCAAGCCCTGGCAGCTTTCCCACGGTCCCCTTCTAATCTGTGGAGCCAGAGAGAATGCATGAAAACTCCAAAATCTGGGTTTTCCTGCAGGGTGGGTTAAGTTCAAGTAAGTCAAGCACATATGTGTATTTTTTTTCACGCCCCCCTGTTCTGAGGCAGGCTCTTCCCTCACCCTAAAGGAGCATCGTGCCACAGCAAAGCCCCTTGGAGACAGCCAGCTTATGTAACCAGTAATGCCATAAGCACTACAATGTCTTTAGTGACAAAAAGGCTCAACACAGACTCAGACCAACTGCAGCCAATTCACTGCTGAGAGCTAAAGAGAAGAAACTGGTGTTACATTGGGAAATCCGTCAGCGCCAGCAGCCTTGCTTGAGCAGATAGTGATTTTCCAGCAGGTATGGGAACATCTGACACCACAAATCATTGGCAGGATGGTGTTTGCCTACTTGGGGGAAAAAAAGGAAACCAAGGAAATGCTCCAGGGCATTTTTTGGCTGTAAAAAGATGCCTGAGAGTACGAGCTCTCAGAGGTATTTGCATGTGCCCCCCAGGCCCTGCACTTACACAGGCTGATGAAATCCTCACCTTCCTTCTGCAGAACCTGCCCACACTTCCAGCAGGGAGCCCTGCAAGGCAGGGTCAGGTGAGGGTGACACTGGGTCAGCACTGTGGGAGCTGACCCATTTGGGGTGACACTGGTCACCTCTGTGCGAGCCAACGTGATAGAGGGAGGGGAGGTTGATTCAGGCATGCCACCCTCTGCACAAGACATGGTCCATCAGCACTGTGGGTCTCCTCTTCCAGCCCCTCAGTGGCTCCCCCTGAAACACAGAGAGACCAGCACATGGCTGAGCAGTCCCAGCCCATGCAGCCCAGAGCACTCAGTGCCTTTGGAAATGAGCTCTGGCTCACATCACCCAGACAGTCACAACATTGCTGACTTTACAGCCATCTCCCCACTAACCAGGTAAGCATCTGGGCTTTGGGCCTGAGCTGCAGGAAGTGAGAGCAGCTGTGATACTGCCAGTGCTGGCTGCATAGGGGCCACCAAACCCAAGGTAACACTTCTGGACTGGGAAATCCTTGGGCTGCAAACCTCTGGTGGCTGGGAGAGTATTGTAGGGAAACCCATCACCATATGTGGTCATCACTTTGCCCTGAGCACTACTGGAGACAGGACATCAGGCCAGGGGATCCTCAGTCTGACCCAAAGCAGCCATTGTCACAGCTTCCAGGCTATTTTCACCTCTGCTCCTCACGTGGCTCAGAGGCACTGCAGTGAGGAGAGGACATCAGGGTGTCCATTGCTCTGGGCCACATGCAGCCAGCTATAACCACACTCACCCACCACACATGAGATGGGGGCAGAATTAAAAGGAAAAGAGAAATTAAACAAACACATAGAAGTACCCAAGCAGGGGAGACAACACAGCAAAACAGCAGCATCAGCCAGCAGCACAGGCAGACTGGCAGCAGCTGCTTTCCAAGGGTCAGTTGCAATATCTGATTCATCCACATCCCTATCAACTGTCATAGCAGAGGATCTAATGAAAGACACCTTAAAAGCCCACCAGAATAATAATTTTACAATCAATTGATGAAGAACAAGAAGGTGTGGGAGGGCCCTGCAAGCAGAGATGCCTCCCTTGGCTAGGAATCAACTGCGTGAGCAAGCTGAGAGCCCACAATATGGGCATTGGCTCTGCTTTATGGCCAGACGTGGTTTGTGGTAGGAAGAAATCAGGGACAGAAATTTCCTGTAGTGGGAGGAGGTTTGGGCAGAGGTTTGGCAGCTTTCACCCTTGAAGCCAAGGCTGTGTTTGGTAGGTCAAAGTTCTCTATCTACAGAGGTATTCACCACAAACAAACACTCATCAGAAAAACAAAGTAAACATCTCTACACAGTTGTGAGCAATCTCCATTTCCATCCCCTCCTTCTTCTTTAGTCCTGAGGAGAGACCAAAAAGGCCAGCCTGGGAGTCACACCCCCATCCCACACCGGCCAGCTCACAGCACCTCCACCAGCTGGCTCCAGGGAACAAACACACCCATGCACGCGGCAGCTCCCTCCCCTCCAATCTGCACTAATCTGTGCAGTGTCTGTGCTGCAGAAGATAACTCAGAGGCGATGGCGAGCTCCCGAACACATCGCCTCTCTCATCCAGCAATTAATGTACATCACTGCCTGGCTGCCCTGTATCCTTGGGCCAGGAGGGACTGTCAGCATCCTAAAGTCATGATTTACAGAGGTAATAATCACAGCATCAGACTCATTACATGCCAACTTTTGGGAAATTAGGTGATAGATATTATTCATTAAGTTGCTACATGATGCCCATATCCATCCATCTGTTACAGCTGAGCTAACATTTTGGTTCAGAGCATGCAAGCTAATGGCTTCTTTAGGAGGGAAGCAGGTGCTGTCCTGAAAGGCAGTGAGGAAAAAGAGGAAGACTGCAACTGGATATAAATAATTTAACTAAAAAAAATTAAATAAACAGAGACCTCTGAGACTTCTCAGACCTTGGAGGTTCCATGAGTACCCAAGAGCAGAAAACTCAGGCCAAAGCAGAGCAATACACAAGACACAACATGATGCTCAAAAACATCATGCACGAGGCAAAAGCTTCATTCCTGGTGAGCTCAGCCCAACCAGCTGATCATGTCACAGAGCAGATTCATTTTGGGTTGCTTTGTCAGGCTACTCCATCACCCTGAGCTGTGTGAGAGGCTCCAAGGAGCTGTTTGGACTTTGCCCAGTTGCAGTGTCCAGGCTGTGGGCTGCTGCTCCCCTTGCAGCAACCAGAATGGGACTGCATGGGGTTAGGTTTGCAAAGGCTCATCCACCCTTCAACCTCAGAGTCCAGGGGTCCTCCAGCCATCCTTGGCTGCTGCCAAGAGCCAAGACCTGCCTTTGACAGCCTCAGCAGAATGGAGATACATGTCCTCAGTCCCTACACCTGTGTCAACACACAAGGGACTGAAGGAGGAACGTGCTGGAGATCTGGCTGTCACCCAGAGCTGGGTCAAAACACACACAAACACACACAAAGAGTGCACGTCCCAGAAGAGACATGGGACTCCCAAACTTCTGTTTCTCCCCCAAAACAACTTATAACCCAATTTTGCCTCAACAAAAACTGAGGTGAGAATTTTCAGAGAACTCGTTTTCAGAATGATTCACTCTCAAAAAGGAGGAATGAAAGGATTCCTGTAAAGCACTTTTTGGCTTTTTTATCTTTTTAGGGAAGGCTGTGTTCTCAGGCACAAAACCCAGACAGTAAGTGCTGAGACCTCAGACAGGCACACTCCTGCATTGCTCAGATACCCACTCTCAAGTATTAGTCATCATTAGTTAAATAATACAAATGGTTTCCCAGCAAATTGCTTGCCAGAAGGAGGAGAAAAGTGAGTCCTGGTGGTGCTGCAGTAGCCAGTGCCAGCCTTTGACATGGTGGCACTGCAAGCCACTGACAGAGGAAGAAGCAGAAAGAGCTTCATGCCCATCAAGCCACAGTATGCCCACAGGCTCAAATTTATCTTCTCTAACCCTACTCAACCCTTTTAACAAACATTTCCTCAAGCAAAATGCATTAAGAGGTATCACAAGAATAAAAGCATTCCTACTTACTCCCTCAATGCATAAAAGGGCTGGTTTTGGTCACACAAGATACCAGAGCTGCCTAGGGACCTCAGATCTGGGGAATCCTGTAACAGTGACGGCAAAGAGGGCAAAAACTGGAGTGTGGGGGAGGCGGGGAGCCAAAGCCTGGCACCTGGAAAGCCTACATTCTGCTTAAAAGCTTGCCACTAACGATGGGCAAGATCTCAGCTTTTGTGCCCATCCGAGCGCAGGCAGCTGCCTAAAGGGGCAGCACTTCCCAGTGCCATCCCGGGATGACCTGGTGACGCAGAGCATCCCTGGCTGGGGCTGGCACCAGGCATGGGGACGTGCAGCTGGGCATGGGCAGCCAGCACCAGCCCTTGGCAGCTGCCCAGCACGAGGTCAGTGGAAGCTGCCTGTGAAGCCACATGCCTGGTGCTTCATCGCTGAAGCGGAGCTAATGGCTCCCCACTGCTTTTTCCCCTCCACAGCGCAGGATACTCGCTGAGCGGAATGGAAAGTGCACTGTGGTGTTCTACAGCACTGTTCAGGCAGGGTAGCATCCCAGCCACACTGGGTAGCAAACCTGCTGTCTCTGCAGCATTAACAAATCTGGGACTTCCAGTGTACTTCACAGTACTTACAGCACTTCCCACGCAGCTTGGTAAAGTTCTGAATACCAGCCTGGCACTCCCAGGCTCCAGTGGTGCTGTACAACTTCCCCACCCCAAGTTCTGACCTGGGCCTCCCCATCAAGACACAAAATCTCAATAAATTTAATACCAGCTAAGCAAAACTTCCTGCAGAGCTAAGTGTTAAACCCTGGCTGAACAGCTCAGTAACCCGAGGAATGATAAAAAGCCATTGCCTAGAGTCAATCATACTTCCATACGCTTTTGTGGATCAGAGCTGTGCATCACAAGCCTTCAGCACAGCCATGAGCAGCACCTTCCTTGCCTACCCCCAAGTCCCACACCTCAGCCAGCAAGTTTTCTCCTCCCTGCCCCTCCTCCCTTGCCTGGCACAGCCCACAGGGCAGGGAAGTGTCCTGCTCACCAGCACAGGCAGAAGTGCTGAGCACAGAGCTGCCCAGCACAGCAGCACCCTGCACGCCACAGGGGTTACACTACATTTTTGTGAGCCAAGGCTGCCCCAAATATGTTTCTCTATAAATGTACCAACCAACTGGGAATTTTAAGGTGCCCTTGACTGTGTTCATAGAGGCCTTCTTCCAAAGTAATGCATTAGCACAGGCTCCCAGGTGGGAGCTGAAGGGCTCACTTTGCAAGGCTGCCTATGACATTCACAGCATATATCATGAGGTTGGATGTTGCTTTTAGGATGAAAGCAACATCATGATAGCAGAACCCAGGATTCACACTGACAGACTTGTGTTTCTCCAGGACTCAGCAGCATTTGCCTTGGGCAATAATATGGCAGGAAAAGCAAAATGTTCAGCAACTGAAAGAGATGGAAATATGAACACAGACTAAATTCGAAGATATTCACAAGAGAAAGGAAAGTATGAGATTCAGGAATATAATTTGCCTTGCAATAAAAGCAGCAGGAACAAAAATTTCAGAAGGCAGTCAGTGTCAAGTGTGAGTGCTCACTATGACACAAGACCCCATTCACCAACCCCAAACATCCCTTCTGATCTCCTGTCTCCTTATACTGGTGCATTTTGGATATACCCATCACCACATGTCACACACAGCATCAGTGTAAGATTCATCTAAGGGGCTGGGCATACTCACTCTGCTTTGGATATCAGAAAATATTGTGTGTTTTGGACACCAGAGCATTTCTCCCTTGTGATAGTAAATCTGGTATAATTAGGTACAGCATAACTAAAAATAGATTTCACAGAAATTAATTTGCAAACACAAAGATTCAGGAGCAAATTCAGCCCTGTTTTAATTCTCCTGGAGTCATCTGAAATGACCTCAGGGATGAATTTGGCCAACTTGAATACCCATGTCTCATTATTACCAGATGAGCTGTGCACCTACAAAGGGGTAATGGGTCTTTTGGACAAGCGTGATGACATACAGAGATGGGGGATGTCCAAGCTGGAGGCAATGGATAAAAGTGCCTCTTGGCTTAGGATTCTCTAGCACTCATCTGCTGATTTCACTGCTGTTTTTGCTTAGCCAAAAAAAATTCATTTCAGCTTTTCTTCAAAATAACACAAGTAACACACTCTTTCCTTCAGGTCACTGCCACAGTTTAGCAAGCGCTGGGTGGCCCTTGGGAATATGAGCTTTCAGACAGATTAATACAGCTTGACTGAAGAAGTGAAGATGACAGACACTACTTAACAGACTCCAAGTTGGGCTCATCCTTGAACTGAATTTTCTCCACAATCTCACGATTCCTCAATTGGAAAAGTCAGTCCTCATATAATGAAGTGTGAATACTTCTGCTCTGGGTAATTACTTTTGATTTAGACAGTGGACAAAGGGCAAAGATTTGCTTTTTGGTTTTTGGTTTTTTTTTTGCTTTTACTGGCATTGTTTTAAATATTGAAATACACAGACACCAGAATCACAGGTTCAGTGACAATAACTTAAAAAACACAACGACCAAATATTTTACAAATACTCTCATATTTCCATGAAGCAACTGTCTTGTTAGGGTACTATACACTTACTCAATGGATTTTCAATCACCAGAAAAGCCATGGGGCCTTGAGTACACAAGGCCCTTGGAAAGTTTATCACAGGGAGTTTACCACAGCTACAGGGTCATCCTTGACTTTTTAAAACCTTCCGTGAAATAGAAAAAATGATACTAAAATAATGCACGCATGTCTGTGGTTTTGCCCATAAAGGACATCACCAAGGACAAGAAGGAACAGATACAAAATTTAACTCTTCGCCCTCTTCCCTCTAGGCCCCCAAACTGCCACTGGGTCTGTTGCACGAGAGCACAAAATGTTTTATTTCCTGCAGACCATGGGTGTGCTGGGTATCCCCCAGGTGCAGGGCACAGGGAGAGGCAGCTGCCAGGCTTTCCAGGCTGCAGGCAGCCCTGCCGTGCCCCTGCCACCGCGGGGACACGCGTGTCACCATCGGGGACCACAGCCCCCGCTCTCATTTCAGCTCCAACAGCCTTGCTGGCATCTGGGGACGGATCTGCCGTGCAGGCAGCCAGCAGCAGAGCCCCAGCACAGCAAACCCCTGGTGAGATCTGCCAGAGGGGAGTAACAGCACAAGGACGCAGCCGGGAGCGGCATCTCAGCTGATGGGGCAGGAGAAGCACAATCCATGGGCAGGATGGCAGTGGAGGGGCAGGAGCAGCACAATGCATAGGCAGGATGGCAGTGGAGGGGCAGGGGCAGGAGCAGCACAATGCACAGGCAGGATGGCAGCTGGAGGGGCAGGACGGCAGTGGAGGGGCAGGAGCAGCACAATGCACAGGCAGGATGGCAGTGGAGGGGCAGGAGAAGCACAATGCACAGGCAGGATGGCAGCTGGAGGGGCAGAAGAAGCAAAATGCACAGGCAGGATGGCAGCTGGAGGGCATGAGCAGCACAATGCACAGGCAGGATGGCAGCTGGAGGGGCAGGAGCAGCACAATGCACAGGCAGGATGGCAGTGGAGGGGCAGAAGCAGCACAATGCACGGGCAGGATGGCAGTGGAGGGGCAGGATGGCAGCTGGAGGGGCAGGATGGCAGCTCGAGGGGCAGGATGGCAGCTGGAGGGGCAGGAGCAGCACAATGCACGGGCAGGATGGCAGCTGGAGGGGCAGGAGCAGCACAATGCACGGGCAGGATGGCAGTGGAGGGGCAGGAGCAGCACAATGCACGGGCAGGATGGCAGCTGGAGGGGCAGGATGGCAGCTGGAGGGGCAGGATGGCAGCTGGAGGGGCAGGAGCAGCACAATGCACAGGCAGGATGGCAGTGAAGGGGCAGGCACAGCCAGCACTCAGAGCAGCCCTGCGTGCTGTGCTGACCCAGGTGCGTGCAGAGCCCATTTTGTGTCCTCCTTTGCCCCTGGAGAACAGGGATCTGTCCAAAACCTGGTGAAAAATGCTGCACTCTGAAAACCTTGTCTGATTCACCCACCTCTCCCCCCCAGGAACAGAGCTCCAGCCACCTCTAGCTGCCAAGGATAACAAAGTTGAAAAAGGGATGTTATATTGTGCACCCAGCTATTGGAGAAAATCCCACTTTTATCTTAGCAAAACAACTTTCCCTTTCTACTGCTGGCAGAAAGAAAAACTGTCCCCACCTATCTGCATTGCATAACGCAGCTGCAGCATCTAAAGCAATGTTTACCTGAGGAAAAGATATTGGGCAAACAATTTGTGCCTGGTTTCCAGACTGCAAAGAGAAGCAGCACTTGGAATCCAAGAAAACAACAACAGCACCAGCTGTCAGCCAGATCCAGGGATCACCAGCTTGGAAAAGCATCCTTCTGGGGGGACAACAGACATTAGAGGGCCAATTCAAAGTGAACGCTGGGGAGATAGGCAGGACAAGATAGTCAGGCTTTTCCAGCACTGTTAGGTATGATCCCAGAGCAAGGCTTTTTCCCTGCCATCACAGCCCCTGAGAGACACCAAACCTGCCCTTGCAGCCCCTGCCCTGCACCTCCCAGCCCCAGTGCCCTCTGCTCACCTCAGGGCAGTTCTCACCCCCTCCTGCATGGTGACCCAGGCTTTCACCTGTTCAGCATCCAGTGCTCAGTTCAAAGACATCAATATGAAAATAGTGAGAGCACTGAGCCCCAATGGATTGAATCCACCACTCCTAGCTCACACAACATGCCCACACAGCAATGGGAAAATTCATGCCTGGTGTTCCTAAGAGCAGGAATCCTAGCTAATATTGCTGCTCATTAAAAGTAAAAAACAACAAAAAAAAAAAAAAAACAACAAAGCAAATCCAAGACTCTTTGCAAGGCTAAAAGGAAAAAAAACCTATCCTGCAATCTTGGGAAATGTCTTTCCCATTGGCTTCTCCTGCTTCTCCTTAAGGATTTGGTTTAGGCTTGTGGGAACTTAACACATTAGAAACTCGCCCATAATTTGCATGCCCCAAACAGCAGGGAGATATCATGAGATCTGGTAGTCCTGAGATTTTTTTCCTTTGGCAAAATTTATTCCAGAATTCACTTGAAGAAAAGTTCACACATCATTACAAGTAAAGTGTATTCAGGCAGTGAGTGAAGAAAGGGCACAAGATGACACATTATCCTGTGGTTTTGTTATACAAGCTTTGCTCCCTTACCTCATTCGCAAAATTAGGGTTGGTCATAATCCTTCCATCAGTCTTTCCTGAAAATTAGCAAGGGCCCAAACCAGATTTTCAAATTAAAAAAAAAAAATCTTCCCACACTTTTAAGAGATGTGAAAATGGATTTGCCAAATATTTCATTTGAAGGAGCTTTCTGAAGTACTGGCTTGGCATCTGAATGCTAAAATGCTTCTTTGCAAGTGACTTGGGAGATGCTCTAGTGAATATTCCCCAAACACACACACCCCCAGTGATCCTCTATTTCACCCATTCATCTGAGAAGGAATGAAAGGCAACGTGGGCCAGAAGGTAGACAAAGATTAAAACCTTTAAATTATATGCTTTAAAAACAGTATTAATTAAGAATACTGCTTATTTTCCTGTAAATGCTCAGGTGCAATGAATAAAAGTAAGATGCAAGGACTCAGAAGCCTGCAAATGCCTTGGTGATGGGCACCTCCAGTGCATTCTACCTGTCCATTTCCCCCCTGAGCTTGGCAAAGTCAGACCAAAGAAGTCCTCCAGGTGAGATGCTGAAACCCCACCCTAGGCAGGTCTGAGCCACTCACTGCTGTGCAGGAACCCAAATGGGACAAGCTGGTGTTTCTGCTTCTGCAGGGAGGACAGAGGCTCTGAGCACTCAGAAAGCAAACAGCAGAGCTGTGGAGAGGTAAGGGAGCAGGGTCTCCTCCTGCAGGACTGCAGGAGAGACAGCCCCTGTGCCTTGCCTAATGCAGGCACTCTGCCTTTCAGCCCACCCAAACCCACCCATCGGTGGCAATCCTCAGGAGCTGTGTCCTCCTCTGGCTCCTAAGGCAATATTCCTTATTTGCAAAGCAGTGGTCTACCTGAGCATGTCAGCCTGGCTGTGACAGCAGCACCCAGACAAGCCAGAGCAGAGCCTGAAGCCCCATTCTGCAGTGCCAGGAAAGCCAAGGCTGCCCCAAGAGCCCATAATTCAGCTGGACATGCTGAATGAACAAACCCTGCTATCCCCATCTTGCCCATGGCACCCCAGACACAGAGAAGCTGGGTGTCTTGCCTAAGGTCACAGCAGCAATCTGTGGCCAATCCCAGTGCCAGGAGGCCCAATCCACTGCCCCAACCACACACCAGCTCCTCTCTTTCATGTGGTGACCGGGCAGGAGCTGAAGAGCTGCTGATGTTTCTCAAGGCAAAGCCACATCCTCGAGCCCTTCTTGGCACATGTCCTGCTGCAGCCAGCAGCTTTGAGAGCAGCACTGAAGCCCCATGCAGCAACTGGAGATCAGGGCTCATATTTCTCCCCTTGGCCCCTGCCCCATGCCAGCCCCTCCACCACCTCCCCTCCTTTACCTTCACTCTGCAAACTGGAAGTCAGCTGTTGCCATAACACTGTTGCCAAGGAAATACAACAATATGCTTATCAATAAAAAGTGTTGGGTGTGCACAGACAGACCAGTTAAATCAGCTGGGCCTGGAGCCACTCCTCCTGTTCTCCAGCTGTCCTAACCCACCTGTGACCTCCTCTGTGGCTTTAGACATTTGCACATGCACAAGCAGAGACACAAAGCTTTACTGGCCTGAGGAGCTTCCTTTTCCTTCAGTCCAGCACTGCAGCAAACTGACCTGAGACGCTGCATGGTCTCCAGACCCCAGAGAACCTCCTCTGATCTCATGGACAACCCTGCTATGAGCAGCATGTTGGAGAAAAGATTTTCCTGAGGCCCTTTCCAGCCTGAACTATCCTCTGGCTGCTGCTGGTCATTGTTCTGACTCCAATTGCTCCTTCACTGGCACAAAATGCTCACTCCCAACAGGCAGCAGCGCTGATGGGATCTGAGTGTCTCAGTTCTCTGTGAGGAGCAGCCCCTTTCTTTGCTGCAGCTCCACAAACATGTGGATGTCACTATCCCTGCTTATAGCTCTTGATCCTATAAGAAATGATAGAACTTGGTCCAGAAAAGTAAGAGCCAGATTTTGTAAATCCTTGTCAAGAGAGGGAAGCCTGGGTGATTCATAGGCATGAGGCTGGGTACAGCTGACCCAGAGCTAGGGAACAAAGGCCAGAACCTCAGTGTTAAACTGAACTTAAACTAAATTAGGCTCCTGGAAATCCACTACTGAGGATTTCCCAGATAGCAAAGGAGGAGGATTCCCAAATCCACAGCAAATAGAAAATTCCAGTGCTGCATAAAGAGATACTAAAAAATGAAGTAATGATAAAATAAATTTGAATGTTTGAAGAAAAAAAATTTTTAAACCTACACACATGTAATCAGGCCAGTAAAAATTTTGTTGCCAGTGTTACAATCTAAAAAGAAAATATGTTTCCAAAGCTTCTTCCCTGTTTCAGAATAATGTCCAAGAGATTCCTATTGTCTAATATTTGGGCAGAAAAAATCTGACCGGCAGTGCTTATCATACTATGAACTTTTCCCACCTACTCTCTTTTCTTTTAAGGCTTGGATGTTTTAAGAGACCTTACCCAGACCTAGGGTTTTCCCCATACTTTGTTAAACAAAATTTCAAAACCAAGCTACCTGAGTGCTCACATTCTTCCCAACAAGTTCACACACCCTTCAAAATCAGAAAGAGGAAATAACCTAACTTGATAAACAGGCTGAGATTTATTTTATTTTAATCATTTAAAATGACAGCGTTAATTTCAGGGCCTTCAATAATTCAGCTTAATTACCCAGGAGACAAAACTGTCAGACCAAACCCTGTAAAATATCTATAAACAAAACAAAACATAGCAGCAGCAGGCAGAATGACTGACTGTATTACCCTATCTCCCAATCACAAACCAGGCTGCCAGGGGCTGGCATGGCTGCAGGTAACACGAGTGATGCTGAGCGTTCCGGGAGGGAACAAAGCTCCCGTGTGCAGTCACAAGTGGGTGACAGCATCCCTTTCTTCCGCTCAGCTGGGGCTTTTTTAAAGCCGTAGCCCCTCATCCCCTCCAAATCCTTTTGTTCGGCGAACGAGGCGCCCTGCACAGATGGCAGCGACTTGTGACACAAACCGTTCCGATAATTGTCCACCCTGGCCGGGAGGAGCGCGCACGGAGCCGGGCACGGCGCAGCGCAAAGCGCCCTCCCTGCGAGGGGCATCCGCACCTTCCCCGGCAAGGGAGGGGTGGGGGGAAAGAACCATGCCCTAAAAGAAAAGCTGAGGTACCAAAAAGAGCTGAATCGGCCGTGACAGCAACACAACCGGCATCTTTGCTCAGCCTTGCACGGGAAAGCTCTCTGGCACAAAGGAGCGCATCCCGCTCTTTATCCCAAGCAGCGCCTCCCTCCGCGCCAATCGCAGCCCACCCGCCTCCCCTGCGTGCTCCTCCTGCTCCCAGTGAAAACAGACCCCTCCATTTCACCTGACAATTTGTTTCTTCTCCAAGGCATATTTCAGGGGGGAAGGGAAACAGGTAGGAGTGCCCAGGGGCAGGACCCCGAAGAAATCTGTGTCAGTTTCTTGTCACCAGACCATTCCTCAGAAAAATAAATGCCAAGGTAAATTCCATAAACCGCCATAACCACCACAAACACGGATTTCTGCAAACAGAAATACCATCAAAAAGGTCACATCGGTAGCAAGTGTGACCTGTGCTTGGAGCCAGGCAGAGCCCTGCCCTCCTGCACCTGGAGGAGGAGAACATCAGATGCTGCATCTCCATTTAGAAACAAAAAAGGAAACCTATGCCTTTTAGTGAAGGTACTGTTGTGGAATTTGGTAAATGGATAAAACGTTCAGGATCTACTAGCATGACTATAAACACAAAAAAAAAAAAAAAGAAAGGAAAAGCCTGAGGCAAGACTAATATTAATACCCAGTCATGTCACTCTCAATTAAGTTCATATCTAATGAGCCCATTTTCTCCTTGCACTGTCCACTGATGCTGTAAGCAATGTCCAATGAAAAGCATAAAATACTGCTTCTGGAAAGCAATGATCTGTACTGGTGAATTTTGAACTGACCAATTACGAACATTATTTTTAATGGAACGAGCAGGGTTTCTACCAACTGTAGTCATCAATGCCAGAAAATATCTGTGTCCACAAAATGTCCAGACACACTTCTCTAAGACTGCAACCACTATTGCTATTGATTTCCTTTTACCATTATCTTTGTAAAGATATATATATATATATATATATATATATATATATATATATATATATATATATAACGTAAATAAATCTCCTGTGCACCCCAGCTGTCAGCCACTCTCACTTAGCACTGCATTTGTTTTGGGAATGCCTGTTTCCCAGGAACAGCAACTGTTTTTTAGATTAGACAAAATCTGAAACTCAGCAAAACCTATCCAAGAAGCACACTTTACCATTAGGCAGAATGCAATTTAACTGTGCTGCCCTAAAATCAACTTTGTAGCATTCATACACGGAAAATCTTACATCATCCCCCAAAAGCACTTATCTGTTGCCTGCAGAAGGTGTGGCAGGGAGAACCAAGAGCAACGCTGGGCAGATCTGGAGCGAGTAGAGCAGGATAGTGCTGCGGCCAAGTGAACAAGTCCTGACACACAACCACCCCTGGAGGAGGTTACGTGATGCCCAGATCCTCTGCTACAGCCTCCATTCCCACAGGCACCCATCCATCCCTGGGTTGCACTCCATGACAAGGTACAGGCACACCCTCCAAATCATTTTAATGAAAACTGGTTGAAGGGAGAAAGTTAACCTGCTCCCCAATCTAGTTCGCTTTATAAAATTAATCTTTGGATTGACTATATTAATGTAATCCGTATTAGCCTGCATGGCTGGAGGCTCATGGAGGCTTTGTGAGGCTCTGAAGTACATGGAAGGGCAGCTGCTTTGCTCCAGAAGGGAAGAGACACCTCTCCTCATCATGATGCCCTCGACACATTATTCTCCCTCCATCCTCTTTTCTTTAATCCCAATGATCACACGGCGCGTGGTTGGCTGATTCTCATCCCCTCCCAGGGAGCTCTGGAGCATACAACCACGTCTAAGAAGCTCTCTACCTCAATTCTGAGTTGAGAAGACACAGAAATAAACAGGACCAGCTTCCAGTATGGATATGGTGTTGGTCTACCCTTCTCAGCCAGGGAGAGCACACTATGAATGGGCCCAAAAATACAGATCAAGAGCCATTTTAACCAGTCAGAGGCATACCCAGGTAGGCACAGCAGCAACCTGAGAGCAAGTTTCAAAGCCAGGTACAGGCCTATCCTTTGCAAATGCATCAACAGTTGTGTCTGCACTGTTGGCCCAGCTTGCCCCACAGCTTTGGTCTGCCTTCATCCAGAGCTTCATCAGTAACATCTCATCTTCTGTCCAAACCCAACAACAAACAATTGCAGCCAAAACAGTAATCCCAGTGGGATGCTGGATAGACTAGGAAGACTCTGTTGATCTTCCATCCTCCTTTCTTTGCACTGACAGAATTTTGTTACTGCGTCTCCCTTCCTCTCCTGGAAACACCTCTACTCCTGGTGTTTCCAGGAGTAGAGAAAGAAACGTGCATTAAAGTACAGTCCACTTCTCAAAGATTTAAGCACACAGGTTGAATTCTCCATGAAGGTTTCCCTCAAAACCTTTAACAAGAAAAAAAAGCACATTTTTTCCCTCAGATTGGACCTATACTTGCAAGAAAATAAAATCTCTCCCTTGGGGTGGGAGAAGGGGGAGAAGAAATACTCTGAGCCAGTTCAACCTCAAAGAAATAATGCTGTTGTTTTAAAATTACCCATCCTTCTGAAGTCAGCCAGTCAGAAGTGGTTCTTTCCAAACCTATCTGCTTTGTTTTTTTCTCACTGCCTTAGCACAGTTTTACGGGAGAGGGAGGACAAGAAAAGTGAGTACATTCAGGAGGTATTTGAGTCCTACATGACCCTCACCCCCACATTCACACACTGCAATCTGATACAATCATTTTATTACTGCTTCAGCTCTGCTAAATCCAATTTATCCACCAGGCCATAAATCTTGCTGTGTATAGCAGCAGAGCCTTGGTTTCAAGCCCTGAGAGATGTTTCACCACGTAATGAGTGTCCCAAGCAGGTTACTGTTTAACCTGCCGAGTGGCAGCGGAACAAACGGCGTGTCAGCGTGTGCAGCTCCAAACGGCAGCACAGCAGATGATCGAGACCCAAATGTTTTGCAAATACAGAGGAAGAAAAAGAAAAATATTTGTATTCAGCAGCTCCACCAAGTCTGTATAAACACTCCAAGGTCGGATCCACACGTGGACTGCTGAACGATCAGTCATGTGTTATGAAATTCTCCCTACAAAACCCTCAAGTTTTAAGAGTGTCTGGCAGAGACAAAAGACCTGGTAGGAAATCAAATCTGTTTCACAGTGTAATTATCTTCCATCTTTTACAACTGTTGCCAGAAATGGGGGGGAAAAAAAGGGGAAATTAGGATTATCTACTCCAAATGCTGCAAGAAGAGCCCTGTGTCCTCTTGCCCCATGGCCATGCCTGGCAGCCTCACAAGGCTGAGAGCTTGCACAACTCCAGGCTGGCACCCAGCCCACTGGTTCAGGGAGGGGAAAGCGCGGAAGCAGCATCCATCAACAAGCAGAGAGAAAAATGCACAGGGGTGTGATCCTAAGCTCTGGGAAAAAGGCTGGAGGGCTCCTTTAATCGTTCCTTTGCCATAGGTAATTCCAGTTGGGACATGGGCTTGATGCCTGCTTTGAGCAAGCAGCTTGGCTGCAAGGTACCTGTTGGCCATGTTTTGGGAGCTTGCTTTGGTTTATCCTTTATTCCAAGTGTGAATGTAGGAGTTGGCTTGACTTTAA
Source organism: Molothrus ater (assembly GCF_012460135.2). Classification (NCBI taxonomy): domain Eukaryota; kingdom Metazoa; phylum Chordata; class Aves; order Passeriformes; family Icteridae; genus Molothrus; species Molothrus ater. Next base: position 50,321,397 of record NC_050483.2, read on the forward strand.
CGCTGGAATTCCTGGACCAGGACAAGCAGACTGGTGGCAAGGAAGGAGAGGCTGGTAAGCAACCAGTTTTGCCACTGAAGAAGACATGCTGGGTAGCTGGACCCTTTCCTGTCACCCTGTAAGGTCTATTTGGAGGCCAAGCATAAACTGCAATTCCAAGGCAGAGGAAATCCCTCAACCCATGTCACACTAAGGAAATAAGGATGATTCCTTGGATTGATTTCATTGCACAAGGTATTCCCCCTGCCCCCATTCCAACCGTTTCTTATGAAATCAGCAGAAGCACTAGGAGCAAAGAAAAAATAAATTAATTCCTAAAGCAATGGCAACCTGCCAATTTTTTAAAGAGTCAAATCTTGAGTGGCTCTCTGGAAACTCAGGCAGCTTGCTGCATGAGCCAAACGAGAAACTAATACTCCACTCTCTTCCCTCAGCCTCCTCTTTTTCATTTATTTCTGCTTGTTACAAAAGTTAGTAACAATCTAAACGTAAGATGGGACTACAAAAGCAAGGACCTGCTCATAGATACCGCTGAGACCCAGCAGCCCCATGAAGAAACTCAGCCCAGGCTGCAAACTCTGCTGGAGCTCCAACAGCCCCTTTGGGCATGTGGGAACCTCAGAGGCTCCAGCCCCTGTGCCAAGGTGGTTTCTCCCTCTCTGAGGGCAGGCCATGAGGCATGAGTCCTTTCTCAAGGGCTTTATTATTCCCCACAGAGATGGGCACTCTGAGCTCCTGGTGACCAGCAGTTGGCCTGTACCAGCTCCTCCCTCTCTGCTTAGCATCGCCCTCACACAGCCAGCTGGTTTGGGGCATAACGCTTCAAAAAAGGAAGCACATTGATTTGACAGTCCACTGGGGAACAAGACTTCTCTGCAGCCTAGAAAACATGACCTACAAAGGATGACTGAAGGAACTAGGTTGTTTAGTCTAGTGAAGACTGAGAATAGACACGATAACTATATCTGAAATACATGACAAGTAGGTGGAAAGAATAACCTGTTCTCCTTTCCCACAGCAGACTGGACATGGCAAAACCAGACCTAAACTGCAGTGATAAAGATTTAGATTAAAGGTTACAAAAAGCCTTCCAGTTGGGAATCACAGTGCCACGCTGGAAGCCACTGCCTGCTGAGGTTATGGAATTGCCATCTGTGGAGGTTTTAAGACCAGGCTATAAAAACACCTGCTTAGATATGAGGTGGTCTTGCCTTAGGGCAGGGAGATGAGCTAAATGACCCCTGAAAGACTCACATCCTGTTGCTGCTTAATCCATTAGTAACAGTTCACAAGTCGATATCACAGTTTTCAAATCAATTGGTTCATTTGAGGCCTGTTATGGATGTCTGCATATTTTGTGCTAAGCCCAGTCCCCCCAGGACTACTGCTCTGTCTGAGGTTGGTCCCAGACCCTACCAACAAAGCAGGCAACCACAAAAGCATATCTGCTTTGCACATTGTATTCCATGAAGTGGAGGAGGTCCAAAGTAGCTGGCCTTCCTCACAAGGACAAGATTTCCAAATGATGCTGGTCCTTGCACAGAGGATCACACAAAACTCTGAAGCACAAGCAGTGCTCTCCTGAACTAGTGTCCCTTGGTCAGCCTGTGACCAACACAGCCCCAAGCTGTGCACACAAATAGAGAGGTTTTGAAAACAATCTTAAAACCCCCATGAACATTTTTGTTGCCAGCCACAGAAGTCTGCAAGCTGGCTTCTGCAATCACAAGGAGTGTGTTCTGTCTCTTGGTACACACACACACCACAGATACACAAGACATATAACATGACAAGAAACCATCAGGGGACAAAAACCAGTGTCTAAGCAGACATCAAGAATGCATTAACGTTCTGAACCCAGCTCTCCTGTGACATGCATCTGCCTTAATTTCACCTCTGAGCAGAAAGTCTCCAGTTCAACCTGTGCATGAGAGGAGAGTCAAGCCTCTTCTACCTCCCTACACCAAAAACAAGACACCAACAGGAAGGTCCAACCTGGACCTGGTTAAAGACAACAGAGGTGGGCCAGGCTTTGCTTCCCACCACAGTGCAGCCAAGATACCCCTCAGCATTTCAGCTGAAGTTCTGGCTTCCCTTCCAGTTCCCTCTCCCTGAGGGCATCATTTCTTCCTTCCAAAGCATGGCAAGGGGCACCTTGCATTAGGGAATACACATTTTTGCAGCCAAGGGGACAACTCAGGTTAACAAACTGAACAACCTCTTCCTCAAAACTCTCATTTCAGAATGTTTGTGGCAACCCCAAATACACAAGCACCTCAACGGTACAGAAACAAGCGTAAACAAGCCATTAGCTTTTATGCACCACCAGAAATCAGGTACTGTGTAAACTGATAAAGGTCTGGCTTTAACAAGGGGCATAAGGAGACATATTTAGCATCCTTTTTTAATCTTTCTAAATTGCAAGCAGTTTTTCAGCTATATTAATTCTTTGAAGTGAGTGGTTCTCCACTAATCATCCTGGTTTATGTTTACATTATGAGGTGTAATGATGCATCTCAGGAATGTTATGGTATTAGTTAAATTAACTAAGACAACTCTGCCTGCAAACTGATGAATTTTAATGTGTCAACATCAGATACAAAAACGCAGTTGTGTGGGTCTCCAGATTCACATGACCATATGGTTCAGAATTCTAATTAATTCCTTTGGATTTCATTTCACATAACTTACAGCTACATTAATTCAATATTTTTTTTCAGAATTTTGGAGAAACATATATTTTGCCAAGCTGTGACTTTTCAGCTCACAGTAAGTGTTAAGTGTAAGAAAAACCTTTCATTTCCCCTTTTCCTGATAACCTTGTCTTTCCTCCCTGCGGGCTGGCATTCTTCCCAAACCAGAGGTCAGGTGGAGCTGTTCTGCCCCAAACAGACTGTGAAGACCCACTTTGCAAAAGCCATAAAGGTTCATTACTAAAAACAAACTCGTTTTCAAATTGTTATGTGCTGTGGGCAATCAATCAGACAAACTCTCCGGGAGGAAATGCAATCCAGGCTTCTGAAACACAGTGATTGTGACAAGTAGGGATAGCACAGACCCTGGAGCCAGGCACTGCTATCATCACTGCAGACCATCACAGTCATATGAGCATTGACAGAAGATTTCCAGCTCCGTGGGGCGTTGCACAGTGCATGGGTTTGCAAGTTCCAGTTTGGGGACAGTGGTATTTTCTCTTCTTTATCTGACCCCATTTCTTAATGATCCATATTCAAGATCTCCCTCTAGGCAACAAAGAACATTTACTTGTGCTTCTCATTAGTTAAACCGAATCTGAATAAAATGAAAGCACAAAGCAAACTCATCCCAGAGCTCAAAACAGATCTGGTCAGACACATATGCCATCCACTGTTACTTTAGAAGAAAATATTTCAGCACAGAAACTAATAATCCTTGAGATCTCCGTTGCGTGAACGGAGCAACTACAACAGAACTGTGGTTTTCTGAAACGTGCAATGCTTTCAAAAGCCAGTTACGCTGACAACAGCCCTCAGTAGCCTTGAAAGACCCCCACGAGTGACCCTGACCGTGGCAGGCACCGGTTCATGCTCAGCAGGAGGAGGCTGAGATCTGCAAGCACATTTTGGCACGGCTACATTCAGGTACGATTTTTCTGATACACTTACACATTCTCACAGCATGGCACAAAAGGATGGGCTTGAGAGGTTTAAAGATTTAAGATGTTTCTCTCCCTTCACCAGAGTAACTACAGGCACTATCAATTTAACAGCTCAGCTCTGCAAGAACTGAACACGCTCAGCTCCCATCTACGCTGCCCAGCGGGGAAGGTTTTAACGCGTCAGGCAATGTTTGTGCCATTTCTGAAAGGGTCAAGAGGACCCAAGACTGGGATTGCCAGAGCTGCAATTTCCTGCATCCCTTACTTCAGAGAGTTGCTAGGGAAGATCTGAACACAAAACCCCAATGCAAGTGCAGAATTACTGGTTGCAGTCCCCAGGGTGGTATTACAGAAGCGCTGCTAGGGGCTGGGAGATACAACACACAGTGACAATGGGTCCCCACTGCCTCCAGTCTCCGAACAAAAACACTCTGGAGTAGTCACAGTATTTTTGCTGCCACAAGGGCCAGTCCCTCCTTTACATCTGAGACTGGACATTAGACAGCTAATAGAGCAAATAATTCACCAAACACCAAAGCAATCAACATCATTATCAATGAGCATTTAAGTACTCAATTCAATTTCCCTTCAAGGGGTATGAGGCACTTCAACATTGCTGCAAATTTGGGCTACAGACCTGTTCTCCCAAAATCACATTCCTTCCACACTTACACAAGAGGCATAAGAAAACATCAGAAAGCAGCAGGGCAAAGGGCCATTTCAGCTAAGGCAGAAATACGACCAGAATCCAGCAACTGCTGTTTGTCCCATTCTCTCAAAGGGACTAAAACCACATTAACACAAGCCACCAGCCTCTTCATTCCTCTGCCTAAGTGGGAGAAGCTCACCTTTACCTGGCCTGGACCAGCTCTAGCACCAACTGCCCTTGGCCACCCTGTTCAGCAAAAGAAGTGGGTGAGAGAAGAAAGCCTTGTCCCACAGCTGAAGGACACGGCCAGGGACTGGGAATGCTGCTGGTCCATAGGCTCCCTCTTGTCACAGCACATGTCACAGTCAAGATGGCCATGATACACAGAGCAGCACCAAACCATTTCAGAAGGCTTTCAGCATCTGCCCATACAGAGTAACATCACTTCAGAAGGGTACAAGCATCTGCTGTTTCTCATTCTTCAGCAAGAGTACAAGAAAAACCTTTCAATCTTTTCTACCCTTATCATACATGCATTGCACCTGTGTGCCCTTTGCTGCTTGGTCAGTGCACCTGGGCACTCCATGGCTCATCACCTTCAACACTGTTCACCTGCCCTGCACAGCTGTAGCCCACTGGGGATGAGGCTCAGCTGCAGCCCCATTCCCAATTACCACAAGCTGTGTACCTACACCCTCCTAGCTCCCTCCTCAAATCCATTTCCAGATCTGGCACCTTGCTTCTGGGGGGAGGTAGGTAGCCTGACTTCAGCAAAGTAAATTAATATATCTGTTGAGTTTAAAAGGTTGAAACTCCCTCTTTCCACCCCAAAGAGTGGAAAGAAAGGGACATCTTTGGGCTTGTTTTGAAGCTCCAATTCATATTAAACGGCAGTCCTACAGGGAGGGAACAATAGTGGGAAACAAAACCCCAGAGGTATTGAAAAGAGCATTTCTGAAGTGAAACAGCTACACAGTTTCATCTCATGAACCTCTATAAAAAGATGTAACTAATGCACAAGAATCCATCTCTGTAAATGCTGCGTGACAAGCAGTCAGACAGAGCCGATGAGCATTTACCTAACAACAAAACCCCAGGAAAAATTGGGGAAAAAAAAACAGATTGCAATCCTAATCCTGCTAGCAATCTTTCCCTTAAATATTATTATTATGTAGTTGTTATTTAGATTATAAGCCTAGTCACAGACAGACAAGTCTTGTCTGAGCTGCTGTTCAGACACCAAATAAAGTCAAGTTTTTCATCCCCAAGTGACTGGAGATATCACAGCTAAAGCAGGGACACACAGGGGACTGTGGCAGCCATGCAAGGAAGGGCTGCCTCCCTGTTTCTGCCCAGAGAATAATTGCAACAAGTGCATGAGATCCTGCAGTGGTGCCCACTGAGGTAGAGCAGCCCCACCTCGGGCTGTGATAACCCATCCCACCTTCCCCACGTACATACCAGGGACCTGCCTGTGCTCTCCTGCATAACACTGAATTGTTATTTCTCCTGGGGAAGTGCTTAAAGCCTCCTGAGGTGCTTACAGCCCCATTCCAGGCACTGTCAAAGCAGGGAGCCCAAGGTCAGTTCCTAACCACAGAGACAGGTGAGATTGAACACATTAACCACAGCGGCCTCTAATGCCTCAGGTGGTTCCCACAAAACCTTTAACTCAGCTGAGAACAGCTGGTGGATGACAACTCACCCCACACAACTGAATAAGAGAGGATGGCTTCTGAATTTCTCAAAGAAAAGAGAGGGGAAAAAAAAGTGATTCCCTTATCAATTGGAAACTTGTTCTAAGTGGCTGTTAAGGAAGAGTTTGTTTGTGTTCCACATTTGTGTGCAAGCAATATAATTTTATGACAAGAGATTTCTTTTTTAAGGCCCTTGGGCTTTTGTATTGAAGTTTTTCACCCCACAATGGGACAGTGGCAGTGAAGCAGAACATCACAGACAAATAAGGATGTGATGTGCTGAAATGCTGCCCTCAGATGAAGGAGTTGGACATTCTTAGTGTGACAATGAAATGCTGTTTATTAAAACGTGGAGAGTAATATCCTATAAAAATACAAAGTTTTATTCAAATCCCAGAGCAATCCATAAGCCTGATGCTAGCAGCCACCTTCATATAAATCACTGACTAGGTTTTGATAGCAATCTCATTAGCTATTGTACCAGGAGTTCAAGTACACATTGATGAGTGCTGCAGAGCACTACCTGTCTTCCCACATCTTTTCAAATAGGTGGAACAGGCAAAAATAAATCTTCTGTAGGCTTTGAAAAGACCAAGATGCTTCAGAAAAGGCTTCTCATCTCTATTTTTTTCAAACACAAGCCAAAGAAAAGATCCACCCAAGTCTCTACTCTTTCACTAGGAGATCACAGCTGTATTGCTGGTCTCTTCCAGTGCTCAGCAAAGAGTCCTTTCTCAGACTACACCCCTGCTGATGCAAGGGGAATTAGGAGCCTGGACCCTGACCTGAGAGATCAGCCACTACCTCCAAGGCAGATGGATCCTGCAGTGCACTGCAGGCACAGCTGCCTGTGAGAGAGGGTCTGCACCCCCTGTGCTCAAGGAAAGCCATGTCTGACCATGCCTTCACCTTGCCCTTATTTCTGAGACCCTGTCTACATTTTCATCTCTTCTAGACTTTGCTGATGTTCTTCCTCCTCACATCTTCATTTCTTGCTGCTTCTCTGCCTTCTTTTGCTGCTGTTTTATGCTTTACTTTCATTTCAAGAATATGTATTTAAACAAACAAAATCACAAATGCCTATTGCTCCCTTTATAACAAAATACAGACTTCTGCCCCAGCAGCTTGATTGCTGGCTCTGGCCAAGGAAAGAGAAGAGTTCATCCAGGCAACCTGTGCTCCACTGGCAGATCAGTGGAGACACTAAGGAGGTGGTCCCACTCTGCAGGGAATAGCAACTTCTTCCACCAGGCCAACCATCTCCAAAATGCCATTTTTCTGCCCAAAGCCTTGTCTGAACACAAGAAAGTCACATCACCACAACAATGCCAGTGCAGCCAAGGAAGAAACAGCCCCTTCCATGTTTGCTCTGATGCCATCACACCGGTGTACACACATGTTCAGGACCTCCAGCACGCTCCCTCCCCCAGGAACAGTGATGTACAGCATGTTCCTGCAGTGAGGCTGTGCCTCACACAGAGGGACTGCACAGCACAGAGCAAACAAACACCAGAAACAGGCACCAGACCCACAGACCTGGGTATGTACTGCAGCAATGACACACCCTGGGAGGCTCCCATTCCTCCACCTCCCAGTCCTGGAAGCATGTGAGAACAGAGCAGGACAAGCACCATGTGCTCTTCCTCCCTCCCAGCACTGCACTCACCCACAGCTCTCCTTTCAGAGAGGAACCACAAAAAGAGACTGAAAAGCATCAAACGAGCCACAGCTGGAGGGTGAGGATTGGCTGGAGACTTTTTTGGAGGAGTTCAGCTCTTTTGAGGGAAGGATGACTTGTTTTAAATATAAATAAATAAGCAAGCCCAATTTTTAATTTTAATTTCATCAGATCAGCTCTGGGACTTGAATTGTATCTGTTTTGGCGGCATGACTGGGCACTTGAAACCAGCAGTGATAAGAGCCCTGTTTCCCACCAGCAGCAGCAGACAATGTGCTATTTCATGTGCTATTCCATTGCTATTTCATGTGCTATTCCATTGCTATTTCATGTGCTATTTCATTGCTATTTCATGTGCTATTCCATTGCTATTTCATGTGCTATTTCATGTGCTGTTTCATTGCTATTTCATGTGCTATTTCATTGCTATTTCATGTGCTGTTGTGTTGCTTTTTCATGTGCTGTTTCATGTGCTGTTTCATGTGCTGTTTCATTGCTATTTCATGTGCTATTTCGTTGCTATTTCATGTGCTATTTCATGTGCTATTCCATTGCTATTTCATGTGCTATTCCATTGCTATTTCATGTGCTGTTTCATGTGCTATTTCATGTGCTATTCCATTGCTATTTCATGTGCTGTTTCATGTGCTATTCCATTGCTATTTCATGTGCTGTTTCATGTGCTATTTCATGTGCTATTCCATTGCTATTTCATGTGCTGTTTCATGTGCTATTTCATGTGCTATTCCATTGCTATTTCATGTGCTGTTGTGTTGCTATTTCATGTGCTGTTTCATGTGCTATTCCATTGCTATTTCATGTGCTATTTCATGTGCTATTCCATTGCTATTTCATGTGCTGTTTCATTGCTATTTCATGTGCTGTTTCATGTGCTGTTTCATGTGGGGACATTAAGCAGATTAGCAGCAGCCTGTTTGAACCCATTTTGCTGGCTTGGCTCCGGGGAAGGCTCAGGCTGAGGGAGCAGCTCCAGGCTGGCCCCACAAGTGCAACTTCAGAGCCCAGCAGGTGCTGAAGTCCATCCCAGAGCAGGTCACAGGCACATTCTGGCAGCTCTGCAGAGTGATCAGCTTGCAATCCCACCTCAAGGGATGGCAAATTCAGAGCTTGAAAGCCACCCCTGATATACATCAAGCTCTGAGGGATACAAACAGGATCATGCCACCAAAAATTTCAATGCAGCCATTGGAAACCCAAGTGTGGGTAACCCCCAGGGCTGGCTCACTACCCCCAAAAAGGAGGTACATTAATACCTCCATCTGCACCTCCATCTGCACAACAGGGAACTGCTGTTATCTATTGCTGCCAGTGGGATCAGTCCTGCACAAAACCTGGAGAAAGACAGGGTGCCTGATTCGAGTAGCCAGCAAGCCTACTGCTGCCTAAAACAGCAGCTTTGTGCTTTTATGAAATACTGCAGCCCCCCAGACAGCACAAGGAGGAATGGAGAAATAAAAACATCCCTTATCACTCAGGATGCTTTAGCAGAGATTAGATAAATCAGATGTGTTTCAAGGCAGGAACCCAGGCTGGCAGGGGAATCTGTGAGAGCATCCCTGACAAGCTGGGAGGTTATGGACAGTCCAAGGGGTCACTCCTCATTTCCTTCATTACAGGGGAGAAAAATCTTGCTTTTTTTTTTTTCTTTTTTCCTGTTGTCACCCAAGGCCATGATATTGCAAGGGATTAGATCCACTGAAATACTTTTTTCCTATCTTGTGCCTGGAACTGAGCAGCCAGGATGGACTCCTTGACTCAAATATCTGTTTTTCCAGGCCTCATATCTGTTTTGCAAAACTCTCAGTGCAGAATTAAGGCTCTTTATTGCCCAAAGCACAGATTGCCTAATCAAAGCACAGGCTAACCCTCCTCAAAGGCATTGTGCTCAAGACAGCTCCAAAAGTAGCCCTAAACTCAGCAATAAAATAATCAGAGGCCTCTTCCCAGGTCCCAGTACCAAGCATCAGAGGAAGCAGAGGGTCAGGCAGTGGGGAGGAGGTGAGCCAGGCCAGTCTCCCCCCAAACCAGGCTGTCTGGGGAGCAGTTCTGCTCCAAAACAACTGCCCCAGTGCAATTGCCCCTGGCAGCCTTGCTCCACACTTCAAACTTCTGCATTCCTCCACAGACCACTGTTCCTTGCAGCTCCTCCCTCACCCTGTCCCAGTCTCTTCCACAAAGAGAATAGAATCAGCAAATGCTGTGCTATGGTGAAGAAGTATAAATGGATATGAAAAGTTTTGCTGGAAAGGCCAACATTTGGAGACTCCTTCCCTGTAGCATTCCTAGATGCAGAGCATCATTTCCAGTTTCCAACTCTGACACTTACTCAATTCCTGCACCTCCATCTCATCCAGCAGTTTCAATGGCCAGGCCACAGTGGACAGCCAGCTCAGGCAAGAGCCAGTTCTCCTGAGCTTGCAGCAGTGAGGGGGTTTGTATGTCCAAACACCCCAGATCTGACTGCCTGGCTTGGCTGCAAATCACCCTTTCTGTGCTAGATGGACTTTCCAGCAGAACAAGCTTGGGTTTCCTTTGGGTGCTTTTACAGTCCCATGGCCAAGCTCAGGAGAGAATTACAGCTCCAGCAGCATTTTCATGAAGCAGTTGTCTCAGCAGCAGCTGCACAAAGCCTTAAAGCACAACTGGAAAACAGTATCTTGGCACTTGCCTTGTGGCTTCCTACAAAAGCTTCCCTTTTCACCTCTTTTACCTCAGGGAAACCTCACTTTCCACCTCTTAAAATAGCAAAAGCTGCAAGTGAGAGATCCCTGAAGGAAATAAAACCAGCATCCATTCCAGATAAATAGCTTAAAGAATTGGTCACGCCAGGACTTTTTCAAGTGTCCTTACTGAGGACTTCTCCGAGGATCCCCAACAAGGACTTTTCCAAGTATCCCCAACAGAGGCACTTCCAAACATCCTGACTAATGACCCTTCCAAGGATTCCCACCAGCAGTGAGGGGCTGGAGCAGGCCACCAGCAGCCTGCCCTACCTAAGACAGAGCATCCCAGCAGCAGAAGAGCTGCTGTGTGTCAGCTTGCAGCAGGGCAGGCTCCTCTGGTCACCACCAGGAAACAAGAGATCAGCACAGGCTTGCAGGGTTCCAGCTGCTGTCACTTATTTCCACATAAAGACTACTGAAATGCAAAGGCTTGTAACCACCTCTTTGCTGATCATTTGGCAATAGGATAAAAACACTGGTGAATACAGAGGGAAATCAAATAGAAGGACTTGTCACTGCCTTGTCACTCATCCTTTTTTGAAGTGGCATATCTGGATTCACAGCTCTGCAGCTGGGAATAACACCCATACAGGATGGCTCTGGTGCAGACTGTACAAACAAGGAAATTTGTAATGACAAGTAAAAAGTTCTTCCCTAAGAACTCCAGCATTCAGGAAGGTCCCACAGCACCACACAAATGTTTCAGAGCCCTTCTCTCTCCCTTGAACACCACGCAGCAGGAAAGTGTCTGCAATCAAGAATTTCTTTTACCCTTGATGGCAAACAATGTACCTCCCTATTTTAAGTTGTGACCTCAGATATCTAATGACTTCAAAACATATGCTTAATTCACACACATGCAAGCAAGAAAAATTACTCATAGGCAAGGAATAACAAATGTTTGACATTTAAATGAGACTTATTTGTAAGACTAGTTAACATTTGTATTAATTAAGGCATACTCGATGAAAGATTGTTCTGTGTCACTCATCCTAGTATAGGTGAAGATTGTTGTCTATCTCAGAAAAAAAACCCCATGGAAATTATGTGTAATTACCTGCCTGTACTTTCCACATGAGTATCATTAAAGACAGCAGAATTTTAATGCAATATTCTAATTGAATACCTCACAAAAAAGTCAAATCATGAATGTCATCAAGATCACAGGCCTCTGGTGCACAGAAACAAAATAGATCTAAAAATTATCTGGTATGGATGGATTGACAACACTCTACCCCTTCAAAAAAAATCCATCAGTTTATCACATATTTGGGAATGTTTGTGCCTGCCCAGATCTAACTGGATCACACAGATACCTGGATTGGTGCTTTCACCTTCTGGAACAGAAACAGCAGTAATAAGGCAGGGACACAAACTGCAGGGGGTGAGCTTTGGCCTGGCATTTGCACCAGGGAAAGAAAACCAAATCAACCAACATTCCCTCACCAAGAAAGGGCATTTTCTGGGTCTCTAGTTTCCAGCAGAAGGAGATGATCCTAATAAAAACAAGAGGGAGTGGTCTCAAGTTGCTCCAGGAAGGGTTTAGACTGGCTTTTAGGAAAGCTTTCTTCACCTAAAGGGTTGCCCAGCATTGGAACAGGCTCCCTAGGGAAGTGATGAAGGTATTTAACAGAAGTGCAGATGAGGCATTTAGGAGCATGATTTAGTGGTGGACTTGGCAGTGCTGGGTTAAGGACTGGTCTCAGTCATTTTTAGGGTCTTTTCCAACCTAAATATTTCTACAAAACTATAAAAATTAATTCTAGCTAAACAACATTACTGTCAGTTTTGTATCTGTGAGATCATCACTGGACCATGCCCACCACAGAGATGGGACTGAGATCCTTGGAGAGCAGGCAATGCCACAAGCTATTCTTTAGAAAAGCTTCTTCAACACTCAGACCACTTCCCTTCCAGAAACCTAAACTTTCCTAAAGAGAAGAGCTTCTACCAGCACAAATAAATAAATAACAGTGTGGCTGCAACCACCCCAGCTTTTAATTAAACTGCAACTGAACAAACAGCCTGACAGCCGCTGTGCCGGCACGGCCGTAACCTGCTCCTGCCGCTGCCCTTTTGGCTTTGTGCTCCCAGGGTCAGATTCTCAGCATACTCTTGCCCGCAGCCCTGCCCTTCCTTTGAAGCTGCACAAGCCCTGGTTTTGTTGGGGTTTTTCTGGAGGTTTGTTTTTACCATAAGGGCAACATCACGCCTGGCACACACCCAGCTGCAGGCGGGGATTTCCTCACCCTCCCCGGGACTGGAGAGGTGTTCGGTGGAAACAGCTCCCAGGAGCTTAGAAAAAAAAAGGCAGAAAGCCTCAAAAAGATACTATATTTATCTCACAACTTGCTTCCTACAATCAGTCATTATCTTCTAGGAGAGACCTAATATTTCTAGCAAACCTAAATGGAGCTATAGCCTGGTAGCACAATGATCACGAGCACAATTCCACCAGCAACAAATTTGCCTCCACCCCACTCCCTGCTCTGACTTTGTCAAACCCACCTCTTGCCTCTAGAAAAGAAAAACCCACAAAAATAATCACCACACCTTTGTAGCCTTATCTTTTAATACAACACAGCACGCTGTGTTTTATTTTAACAGCTCAAGTTTTCAAGGTTTTCCACCCTGGATTGCATTATCAGATCTCCCTCAACCCAGCACTGAGAGAAAAAAAAACAGTACTATTGAAATGCAAGTACTTTATAGTGACTGTGCATTGTTCATAAGAGATCAGGGATAGCTTTTCCATTTAAAAAAAACCAACCAACCTTAAGATACCAGGCATCATTTTCACTTCTTCATTAAGCCAAGGATCTGTTAAAGTGCAGATTTCCCCCCTGTGCCAATAACACCTGGCAGTACATAACACACCAAGCATTTTTACTGTAATGACACTTCCATTGAAATTCATGCAGGCATTCGACTACATTTCCAGAGAGGTGGAATATTATCAGTGAGGGAACACAGATACGCTGGGAGGTGAGAAGGGGTAGAAGGAAAATTGCAGGCAATTAGTCTTTTCTTGACCTAACTGTAATTTGTGAATTTGTAGAAGTTCTCTTCTGAAATGTTGGTTAATCTGATCCAAGAATAACTCAGAAGGTGTCTGTCGCATTCCTGCCCTCACAAACACAGACCAGCACACTCACATGAGTCAAAGCCAGGAGAAAAGCAATGCCAGTCCCCTCTGTCCCTGCATCCACCGCAGCGAGGGCAGCCCGCTCCCCTCCCGCAGTCTGATTGAGGGCTGATGCACTCAGCAAACGAACAAGGGAGGAGACTTCAAGTGACTAACAATACTCTTCAAAGAGAAAAAATATTTTCCCATGGTTTAAAATTACCATCTGAAGCTCGGTAGAAAAGCGATAGTGGTGCCAGAGGTAGCAGATAGCATTATCCCATCCCATGTCATATGGGAATGTGAACTGCAGCCCCACCACAGGTAATCCACATTCTCAAAATACACTGCTGACCTACATGCCCAGGTGCCCCATCACATAGGTGGTCTGTTTCTTTACGAGATTGCAACTGGGATTTCTTTGCTTTCATGTCTTCTCTGCTTGAGAGGCCACCACACACAAGAAATGGGGAGAGAGGGGCTGGGGCTCAGGGAAGGGGAGTGGGGGTGGTCAGGTGAAGCCTGCAGAAGTTTCTATGACAAGATAAACAGTGCTCACTTCCCAACAGCTTAGACACAGGATACCACTTCTCGTGCAAATGTATTTACACTTAAATATACATCTCAGTGACTAAAGGCAAGGGCTAATCAAAAGCTGCCATTTCAGCTGTGCACTGCAAAAGTAAACCACCTCTAAAAGTGAAATGCTAGAGGAAAGAGAGTGATATGCTTTTGATTTATAGGTTACTTTTAAAATTAGTGGTGGGGGAGTTCTCCCGGTAGCGCTGGAGAAGGTCTCTGTTTATTTGAGGAGCTCACAGGAGCATAGCACAGCAGAGACTCCTGTTCAGCCCCACAGCCCACATGGAGCCCAATCTACTCTATCAGTATTTATTTACCTTTACATACAAAAGGAAGGCTATCCAAACAAAAGTTGAGAGTGTCCAGCAGATAATTAAGTACGCTAATGCACAAATCTATTTAGATAAGAGTGAGCATATTGGTACAATCAAAAGGCAGGTCACAGCTTATAATCCATTCTCTGTATAAACAAGCTCCAGCAGTGCCCCTCACCCCAGAACTGTACTCAGGGGTAACACCCTTTCCCTCCTGAAACCCTTACCAGTGCAGGATTTTGGCCATGCATGGGCAAGGACACTTCATTTGGGCTGCTGAATGCACATCCCAGCACTGGCTGAACAGCTCTGGCTTTTGGCCCACTCCTCACTGTGTCCTCCTGAGTGTCCAGGCCCCTTGAGCCCCAGCCACAGGCCATCCATGGAGCATCCTCATGGAGCTGCCACTGCTGGAAGCAGGCAGGAGGGCACCAGCAGGCATCATGGAGTCCAAGCCACTTTTGGCTCAACTGTTCTAATGAAATCACAGCTTATCTATTTTATTGTTCTCTGTATACCTGCTCTGTTTTCCTGTACATAAATTATTCTTCACTTCCTTCCTGAAAGAGCTATTATTTAACAGCATAGCTGGCATTAACTATTGTATCACATTCCCCAGAGATCCATTAGAGCAATGATAGAGTGCAACACCAACACAAAAACATATGCACAAACACTCCCTGAACTAAACCCTTCTAAAGCAGCCCTTTCAAACAGAAGAGGCAATATAAATAGAAGAGATCATAAGCCTAACCAGGCCATGGTACAGTGTAGACATATTGCTTCTTCCACTTTACAAAATTAAAATACATGGGCTATAATTAATTTTTGTTCTGCTTGTTCTGGACATATCTAACCCCGAATGGTCAAAGAGGGGCATTGCTTGGATTTCTCCACAGTTATCAAGGGGTCAGACAAGGCTTGCTTTGGATTCTCTCTGTCTCTTCAAGCCTGTTTTTATTTAATCATAATTCAAATTATCTGAAGCAGCCCTCTCACCTACTCCAACAGAGAAACATTCGACTTGGGCTTGAAAACTGTCCTTCCTAGTATCCCAAGGTAGAGGTATATTTTGCACACAAAAAGTCAACTAAAATAATAATTCCAAACCCTGGCTGATCTGAAGCAATACACCAGCCCATACAACACACTTAAAATGGATGTTTTATTTTATAGACATCCTTTTTTAGATTTCAATCTCATTTCAGCCTCTGTCCCGAAAGCAGCTTTGAGTGGATGATTCCTCCACCCTAAGAAAGTTACACCAACTTCAAATACCTACACGAAACCACTGGTCTCTAATTAGGAATTGAACTGAATTAGTATTATAATGAGCCCCAGAAATCTGCCTATAGGCATGGATTTATCTAACCAAGGCCACACTGTCTGGAGATTAGCAAACAAAGTATTTCCCAACCCCACGGTGCCGGGAGCCCCCACAGCCGTGGGTGGCTGAGGGCTGGCAGCAGAGGATGCAGCACCTCTGGCTCCCAGAAAGGAGCTGCCAGCAGGTGCTGAGGAGCCTGCTGCTCACTAAACCTCCTCCCAGGACATGAAGGTTTGCTCACAGGACCAATACAAGCTGTTCTCCCAAGTGTCTTGCTTCTGCTGTCCTTACCTCCAAGAAGTGGGTGGGAAGAAGTCACACCACCACCTTCTAAGACAACAGAGCAAACAAGGAGTTCTCCTTTCTGAGGTAGAAGGGTTTAGGCTCCTCTTAAGGCTTTAGGAGCAATCCTGCCCTAATCAGCTCCAGCAGAAGCTATGGCATAGGAGGTGTCTACAGCAGCACTAGCACTGCTCTGGAGTAAAGCATGCAAGCAGAAAACAAAAATAGACATACAAATCCAAAATTTGCATCTGTCCAGGAAACCTTCACAGATATCACCCACCACAGGCAAGCCATGAAGTTGTGGGCTGAGCAACTTCACTTCAGCTCCTGCTTGACCTTCTCCAAGCACCTCCAGAACAAAGCATAAACCTATCCCGAGGGAAGGTGATGCATGAAACACAAGGTTGGTGGAACAATATCTACTTTACACCTGTGGGGAAGATGCCCAAATGGCCTGGACAGGCCACCAGATATTTAGCCTGTATCATTTGCTATTCACAGATTTTGACTTCACAAAATCAAGTCCAGTCCAACACTTAAGGCAACTGAAACTTCTCGTGATTCACACTTTTTTGAACAAGGAAGACTAGTTAATGCATAGCTGCCATGGACAGAAAGGGAAGTCAGTGGCTCCTCTCCTAAATTCTGGAGGCAAAGGTCCAACAGCTAGCCCTGGCTGGGTAATAAAAGGGAAAACAATGCAAAGCCACAGGGAAGTTGACACAGAAGCCTAACAAAGTGCTCTCCCAGGGACAGGGATGCTGACCTGGGACCTGCCAAGGTCTCACCTACAGCCAGGCCTTGGCCAGGTCACTTCCCAGTCCTGAACAGACCACTGGAGAATTTAACATCTCCAAATTCCCCCATAACAAACTAAAAAATTTAACATCACAAAGACAAGATTTTGGTTTCTCCAGAATCTCTAATTTCTGTGGCCTGACACTGCTTGGGGGTAAATGTTAGCCCAGTGATACTTCTCTTACAGCAAATGAGGCTTCTCAGCCCTTTCAGTCCCAAATACAGAGCCAGGTGTTCCAAAATACAAGTCAAAACACAGGAAGGGCTAAGAGAAAAACTAGAGAAGCAGGAATCCCAAATGGGTTTTGCCTGGAGGCAAGGGGCAAAAGCAGTGAGATGTAGTAACTTTAACAACTTAATTTTATAAGATTAAAAAGAAATAGGTCATCCTGTCACTGCAGAGATTGGGTGAGATTAGTTTAATACCCGTTTGCCCAAATAAAGGTCAAAACCAGCTCCTCTGAACAACAAAGTTTTGAGGATTTGGGTTTTAGCAAGCTAGTTTCTTGGATCATATTTGTGTACTTGTCTAGGTGGGTCTGAAGAAAAAGATAGATGCCATCCAAGAGAGTCCAGAACGAGGCAGTTTGCAGTGGCTCTGAGAGGCAGATTTCCAAGCCACAGATTTAAAAGTTAGGGCTGCATGGGCTTGTCTGGATTTGCAGAGTGAATCTGCCAAGCATTTCAATGCATATATTTGTAACATAGCCCAAGATTTGCACACGATCCAACTGGAGGCTCCCACATTGTGCTTAAAGGATGGCACCAAGCAGCAGGTCTCTGCAGCATGCCATGAGGCCAAAGCTCCACAAAGAGCAGTCCCTGGAGGAAATCCAATAACAGTGCATACCACAGCATCATACTTGCTGTGCTGTCTGAGCCCTTGGCCTATGGTGATTTATCTTTGCCTGCAACCTCTGACATTTTCCACCACCATTCATGCAGACACGCTACCAGGATTCAGTCACAGACTAATACATCCAGCATGGATCAATCACCACAGGCCAAACCCACCTAAGACATTATCCTGGATCACGGGAAAGGGAGCCCAGTCTAAAAAGATGACAAAAAAACTCAGAACAGCACCAGGAACAGCCTCAGATGCAAAAACTGAAATGTGGAAGAGTTTGCTTCCCTCTTAAATATTCTACAAGTCACTTTGAGCTATAGCCTGCACCTTTATTTTTCTCCAAAAGGAGCAATCCTTGGTCAATGTGAAAATTCTTGATCAGCCATAGCAAATGTTAAGCTGGGTATGAAGTCACCAATTGTTTGACTCTGCCCTCAGTTCCACCTTTTCTGTGGCTGCCTCCCTGCCCCAGCATCCCCACATCAGGGGCTGATCAGAACCTGCCCCAGGTCCCCCAAAGTCCCTCTCTCGCTGTCTGCAGTCCCTGCAGCTCCCTGGGCCTGAGCAGGCCTCAGGCTGCATCAGCATCCCCGCCTTCAATGCCTGGAATTAGACTCTGCAGATTAGGCAACGTGCTGAGGCTTATCTGTGTGTCTAATCACTAATAAAGTTGCAACCTGGTGCATTTGCAGCGTATTAGGTCTCGCTCAACCACACGGACTCTGGAGGTCATCTGCCTGCCCCAGTCGCCGCCAGGTTTGTTGCAGCAGGTCCCGGTGGGTCCCTCGGAGTGGCCACCACCACCACCACCAGCAATCCAATCCAATCCAATGCAATCCAATTAGGGGCACAATGGTCCCAGCCCGGAGAGGCTCCCGGGCCCCCAAACCCTCCCGCCCCGGCGCCCTCCGCACAATGCCGGCTTTTGTCTCAGCCCCGCCATTGTTCGGGATTCTCTCGCATCCCTGGACACGGGATAAAGAGCCGTGCTCCGAGAGATGTTTATGAATGAGGTCTCAGAGCACAGGGGTGCAGCAACACAGGGCTTGACCATGGACAAAAAGGGTCATGGTTTCTAAAAGGCACGTTGAAGAGAAATCATTAAAGATGCAATATGCAATAGCCAGGAATGAAAAGTTGCAGGCAAACAGAAAATAAGCAGTGAAGGTCCAGTCCTTTCAAAGCCAAGGAAAGTTTTGCCACAGACCTCAGTGTAGTTCAAGGTGTCTCACAAATTATCTACACAAAATAAAATACCCAGCAGACCCCATTGCTTTAGGGCACGGTTTTGAAAAGATTTTACATTGTGTTGATTTCCAAAGCAGGAAAAAAATTATTTTGATTTCATGTTTTCTGATTAAAAATGTAGCAGATAATGGCAGTAAACAGTAAAATATGGGCCAAAGAAACTAGGTGAAAAATATCAGCTAATAAAAATCTAAATCATCCTTCTAGTGTCAGAGAAAATATTGTGATCTTGAGCTGGTGTAATGAATATGTTACACTAAATTCATCAAGAGGAAAGACCTACGCCTCTTTGAAACCTGTAGGAGTTACAAGGGTCTTCACAATTAACAATATACAAGACCAGGTCAGTTCTGCAGCACAAATCTGTGAGACTTCAGGCAAAGTTGAGCAAAACTTCTCAAACACCTTCAGCACAACAGCTCCATGAGTCCTGCTAACAGCCAAAACCCACCTTCCCTCACATTCAGACCTACCAGAGACAAAGCCACCTCAAACCCCCCATCCATCACACAGGAAAGTGCCTCTTTGTGAGTCTCTGCTGAGCAGAGGAAGATAGTAATATTGTGAAACCTTTCTGAACTTTAAAGAGTAGAGGCAGACATGTAATTGCATTCAATGAAACATTATATGGTAATAAGCAGCAATGGAATAGCCAGGTATAAATCTCCCATTCAGTAGAGTGTCAGATGTATAAATCTATTTACCAAGCATTACTCTGTAGCTCCTACCATAATAAATCTTCAGGAGAATGCCTTGTGCACCACTAACAGAGCAGGAGTTTGGAAAAACAGGCAGACTATTCTTCATAAGGAGTACTGATAACCAGCCAACCTGCTTGTTATAAAGATTATATTAATTGTGCTCTACTTATTTGGTGTGCTTGTTTGGGTGCTTGGGAGGCTAAGTCGATTTATTTAGTTTTTTTAATACAAGAACATCAATACACATAGACTGTAGTAAGTCAAGGGGTACAAACCAAAAAAAGGGGTACTAAGACAAAATCCAGAGCTAAGGTCCACTCACTGAAAGAACCACAAAGGCTCTTTTGATTTTAGAAGATATATCACACTGCAATTCATAGGATAATGGAATCATCAAATCATTTTAGTTGGAAAAGATCCTTGAATACCATCGAGTCCAACCATTAACCCAGTACTACCAAGTCCACAACTAAACCATGTCCCACAGTGCCACATCCACACATCTTTTAAATTCCTCCAGGGATGCTGCCTCCACCACTTCCCTGAGCAGCCTGTTCCAATGCCTGACAATGCTTTTGCTGAAGAAATTTTTCCTAATACCAAACTCAACCTCTCCTGGTGCAACTTGAGCTAATTTCCTCTTTTCCTATTGCTTGTTATCTGGGAGAAGTGACCAGCCTTCACCTTGTTCCAACCTCCTTTCAGATAGCTGTAGAGAGCAGGAAGGGGCTGAGCCTCCTTTTCCCCACGTCCCTCAACTACTCCTCATCAGACTGAGTGGTGTTCTGGCCTAGTTTCTGCTCAATGTAAATGTTTTATGTAGGTTAATCCCAGATAAATAACTGTTTTCTTGCATTATCTAGATCTTCCACTACACATTATGGGATGTATTAGAAAGATTAAGCACTGCACAGTCAACTAGAGGCTCCCTACAGGATCCTCCTGCCCCCAGCTCTGCAAGGATGCCACATCACACACTGAAATAGCCCATGTATCTGCCTGACTTGCCAAAACCTCTTGCTAATCACCTGAGGTTTCTATTTGTAGCCATGTGCAAACAGCTTCAGGAAAGCTTTTGTTCTGTGCTGAAGAGCTAAGGCTAAGCTGCGTTCCAGAAGTAACCAGATAAGGAAAAGTCACATGCCAATATAGCATTTCATATACCAGAATCAGACAGAAATCCAGTCATAAGGAAGAGGCAACTGCTTTAATGGCGCTTGTTTCAGTGATACACAGGTCTGAAGTGCAGCAACACACTGAACACAGTTTCACAAAACAAAGATATGAACCTGTTTGTCCATGTCTGGAGCAGGTCCAAAAGAGAGATACAGAAATGGTCAGAGGCTTGCATCAGCTCTCCAAGAGGAAAAGCTGGGAGAGTTGGGTTTCTTTAGCCTGGAGAAGAAAAGGCTCCTGGGAGACCTCAGTGTGGCCTTCAGTACTCAAAGAGAAGTTATAAGATAGATGGGGACAAAATCTTTATTAGGGCCTTTTTGGATACAACAGGGGTAATGGTCATAAACTAAGAGGGTAGATTTAGATTAAATCTAAGAAGGGCATTATTTACAATGAGGGTGGTAAAACACTGGCACAGGTTGCCCAGAGAGGTGGTGGATGCCCATCCCTTGAAACACTCAAGGTTAGTTTGGATGGAGCTCTGAGAAACCTGATCAGTTTGAAGTTGTCCCTGCTCATTGCAGGGGGGTTGGACTGGGTGATCTCTGAAGGCCCCTTCCAACCAGACTATTTTATCATTCTATCAGACCAGAAATGCTGCTAATTCTAACAACCACATCATGAAGATCACCATCTCCACATCTAGAACTCTACAGACTCTTTGCTGGGATCTTCACTGGTCTCCAGTCCATGAAGAAGCTGTGAGATTTGGAAGCAGTTTTTCAGGTTAGGGATGTGAAAGCACTGTGTGAAATGTCTGCTTGCATATGCTTATCCTACAGCTAAAGAGGGACTTATCCTTCTAGAACTGTCTTTACAGCATGTGTCACCAAACACTAAATTCACACCCAAAATATTTATAAAATTTATCTACAATCCACACAGTGCTCATGTTGTAGAATATCCCACAACGTAAATCTGTAGAAATAATACAGACATTCTGGGATGAACATCTGAGAAAGCTGCTAAGGAAAAAGATCTGTGTGTGCCCGCTGCAGTGTCTGATCCCACCTACTTTGCAAGGCGTTTTTCACAGGCATCACTCTCACTGCCCTTTGACATCGGCAATTATCTGCTCCCAATCCTCCTGACCTCACATTCCTTACCCACCTGCAACTCCCACGTAAAGATAACAGAAGTTTGCATTCACATTAACTAAGTCTCTTTGTTCTGGGCAAGGAAACAATATTCATAATGCCCAATCTGATTTCATTCCAGCAGAGGATTAATTTCAATCTCTGCTGCTGTAGAACAAGACGGCAAGCACGAAATTATCATCAAATAATTACAATGCTTTACACTTTACAAAGGACACTCAGAGGTTTGCAAAAAAACTCAACCTTTTTTCTGGAATGAATCTGCAGTAAATTTCTGAGCATGCGTCAGACACACTTAGGAAGCTTAGCAAGTCCTGCAGATAAGGCCCAGGACTGAGGGTCAGCAGACTGAAAGCTCTGCTGCATGTTCTTTGCATACTTAGGCTAGTCAACATCCAAACTGTAAAAAAGGGGAATAACGCTTCTTCTCAGGCTTATAAATATGCTATGAGGCCAAACTCATTAGCGTTTACAAAGCACTCCTAGACTCCTTGTCTGGAAGGAGTTATACAACCATAAAGTATTATTCATGCTGTTCTAAGGCAGAAAAGTAGGTATTACTGCAAATCCAGCAGTAGCTCTTCATGCACCATTAAGGTTTACCACACTGTCTTAATCTACTCATCAGCACTTCAGAACCCAGATCTGTCATTCGAAACATCCAGATCAGAATTCATCACTGAATAACCAACTGGGTCAACGACATACAGCACAGGACACACACACCCGTTTTTAACCCACATCACACATCTACAGCTGAACCATTTGTATTTTCAAAACCTCAACATTATTGGTTTTCCTGCCGTAATGCATTATGTCTACTCAGGATTTTAACAAGTTCAAAACTCAGATTCTAGATCTGTTGGCACATTTTTAAAAAGCTGATATGGGAAGGAGTGCAAAGTTCAGGTCCACACCTCTTCCAGCATCTATCAAGGAAACTGGTTCCTTCAGGCAACTTTTTCTGCCCATTATTATTCTGAGATCTCCTTTGCTTGTAATTCTGAAAATGTATTCATAACTAGTGGTACACTTGCTTTTGACTTGCTGATCAAAATACAATCTTTATAGCTCCAGGCACCATCATCAATGCTGAGCTGGAGGGAGTTCAATCCAGTTCAACAAAATCAGCTGTTAAAAATAACAGCTAGCTCCCAAACCACATCTTTGCAGTGATTTACTCCATCCCCTCATTCAGCTGCTGCCACATCCCTTTGTGGTGGTCTCCAACCCCATCTTGAGCTAGGCAGGCAGCTCTTGCTGCCCACTCCTCACGATCTTCTCCCCCCAGCACAGCACAAGGGCTGCATTAGACCTTCATCTGAGCTTGAGGAAAGTTCTGCCCCCAGCTGCCCTCTTGCTCCCTACCCTCCCACAGCAGCACCTCCGTGGGTCCCCATGCCAGGACACACACTCCATGCAGCCCAGCCCTTCCCTCCAGCTCTACAGATGTTGTTTTCCTCAGAAGAAACCTGTCCCTTTGTGCATGACACAGTTTTGGTTTAAATTCACACATGAAATCTCTCCTGCGAAAAAAAAATATTAAATTCAACCTTGAACATAACAGAGTCAGGGAGTTTTACTCTTTATACAGCATTCCTTTTACAGGGGCAGTTCCAAGGCTGTCCCCAAAATATTATCTTTCCTTCACTTAACACTGCCAACTAGAAGAAAAATTTTAAAAGGACAGCACCGTAATTTTTATCCAAATAAGGCAGAATGAAGCACAGGAGAGCAGATGTTCCATTGAAAACCTTCTCTGTCCAACCTGGCCAAGATGAAAACATGAAGAAAATAAAAATAGAGGCCTTTCCAACAACTGCATCAGCTGCTGTTTACACAATCCATTCCTCATCTTGCAGGTCTCTGAGCAAACTTGTCTCCAGAGCTGTAGGATCAGAAAACTTGGTTGACCTATGTTGCTATGGACAGAGGGCATTTACAGCTCTGGAGCAATGCTTTCTCAAGAACACAGCCCCATGGCCAAGAAAATCATCTAGTCACCTCAACCACTTCAAGAATAAAGCCTGCATCACTCAGAATACTCAATACTCTGAAAATGCTGAGCACCTGTGCTTTGAACAGAAGATGCCCTTCAATATCCCTGGTGGACCCACAAAGACAAACATGCTCTGGATCACTTGTCACTGTGAGAGCTCTGGACCTGCTGCTACAGAGCCAAAGCAGGACTGTGACCTGCACATGCCACCTCTACCAACACTCCTGCCCTGGGCTCTCACTTGTGTTAGGCAGCAGATGCTGCTGAGATACAAAATGCTCCCTTATTTCTTGGGAAAAAAAAACTAAATAACACAACAACAAAACACACAGAAGTGGATAAAAACATAGCTTTACTTTTAAGCACAGATTAAACAACATTGATGTTTAGAGGGTTGTGTTTTTAAAGAACAAATTTCCAGAGGAAGTTAATTATGTTCCTAGAGTTAACAAAAGGATTTGTGTGATCCAGTTTCTCTTCCTTACTATGCTGCAAGTGAGGGATGGGACTGAATACACTTTACTTAACCCCATGGGATCTACACCCATCATTTTGAAAATTAGAGAGCATTCACTTCAGATGATCCTTTCTCTTCCCCTCTGTGCTGTTTAGCGTAACATAGAGAAAATAATTAGTGTATAAGGCAAACAACAAATAGGAACAAAATTAGTCCTTTCAAACTGAGATGTTGTTTAACTTAACTAATTGAAAAGAGAGAAAGCAAAATTGTGTGGCTAGTGGCAAAGTCATAAAGTGTCACTTTTCTGAGGTTCATACCCCAGTGATCATCTTTTATACAAAGAACAGTGACTCATAAACCTGGTTTTTCATAAAAAATTTGCACAAAAAAGTCTGAAATAAAAGATTTCCCCTCCCCTTTTTTTTTCTTGGTCAACTAGAAGCTGAAGCATGGTCTTTATGAGCTGTGGGAGTGGAAAGTCATTAGAGCTTCAATTCCAAATGAAAATTAAGGCTTTTAACTTCCCATACTACTCATACTGACAACCTTTCATACATAATTGCCTAGGAAGAGTTACTGTGGTCTTGTCACCCTCCTAAGGCATCAGTGATACGCTGACAAATAGATCCTCCCTCCCAATTCCACCATGCAAATGGAAATAAAAGCCCATGTGGTTAAGAAACTCTGAGTTCACACCCAAGAATGACTTTGATGACTTTTCAGTCAGGACTCATTAGGAGTTACCAAATTACCAGCATCAGAAATAAAGCAATCAAGGGATCAGGTAAGAATTTAACTGGAAAGAGGAAGAGTGCCTTCAGCAATTACAGCAAAGACACCAGTGCATTGCAGTGACAAGCAGGACCCTTCTACTTCACAGCTGTGATTCTTCACCTCAGTCAACACTGTACTAGGCTGACAGATAAACATTTTAAATACACATATATAGCATGATATTCAACTGGGCAACATAGATGGGACGAGCTGAAATAACAACAAATGCTGTGTCCACTCTCTGAAAGGTATCAAGGTAACCTGTCACTGTGACTGCAGCAGCAGCATCTTTCTGCACTTTCTGTGTTTGTGGAGAGGCAAACCCTGCTTTTCATCTAATTTTTCTCATCTCTCATTTGAGGGAATTATTATTTGACAAGTTTCTGGTTTTTTATGGTGGTGAGAGACTGACACACTTCATCCTGACACACATCACCACTTTTTATGGTGGTGAGAGACTGACACACTTCATCATCCTGTGGTTCCAAGAAGTATATACAATACAGAGGGAGGCAACCCAATGTGTAAAGTGCTTTTATCCCAGTAAAACTGAAACAGGATTTGAAGCAGCTCCAAAACTGGGAATTAGAAATGTGTGGAGTTACTCTAAAGATGTATCCTTGCTAGTTCAGTATAACTCAAAACCTGTTTGTTATCACTGGTATCATAGCAATGGTCAGAGGCCCCATTTGAGGTAAGGGTCTAATTCTGTTGAGCACCACAATAAACTTGGGGAAGACAAAGGAAATATATTATCCTGGTTGTATAAAAGGAGAACCACAAATCACATAAGTTAGCTAAAAGACTACACCAGAAAGCCACGTAACAATGAGACAGCACTCCAAACTTGCAGAACCATCCATCCTTTTGTTATTTTAAAGCTTACATCTAAAACAATAGAGTCTTAACTGATGTCATAAAAAGAGGACTGCATTCTGTTACAAGAGATCAGGAGACAAGCATGGGAGGGACTTTCAGCTAAATTGCTCAGGATCCAGGAAGCAAAGAGCTGCACCAAAACTCGAAAAGAACAACTTTCAGAAGATGGTTGAACACAGTCACACACGTGCAGCTACACCCACATGGCCTGGAGGACAGAGCTGCAGAAACCATTATTGCTCCTGAGGTGGAAACTGCAGCCACTCCGGAAGAGAAGATCTCCACAAACAAGGCATATATTATCATGCTTCAAGACATCAAAGAGGAACAAACACATAGGCTTTAAAAATTGATTCCTATTTTTAAAAGGTGTTAAAAGGAAAAGGAAAACCCTCTAAATGTTGGCAGAACTGAAAGATGGAAAGGCTGCTGCACTGACTGAAATACTCAGCTGGCTTGTAGCCTCAAAAATAAACCTCACAGAGAAATGAATAAATAACTGAAATAAAGCAAGCAAGTGCAGAGGTATTTGTAACAGCAAAGGACAGTTTGTATCAGCAGTTTGACCAGGAGTGAATGATTGACTCACTCCCATGCTGGGTTTCAGCTGCAATCCGGAAAATGAACAAGGGAACATTTTATCAGGTTTTCACAATGTGCCATCCCTGTGCAATGCATGAACCGCTGGTGAAGATCATATAACCTGTAACTATGTATCACATTCAACTGCAAACAAGCTTTTAACTCACTGGAAAGGGATTAAAAGCTCCGTAGATCCAAAGTATAGATCAAAGTTATATTCAGCTGCTGGGAAATAGATAAATATGAGACTGCAAATCCCAGTAAGGGAGATAAGAAAAGGAAACCAAGAAGACAAAAGAATTCCTGGCATCACAATAGCCCTTTAAGATTGTACATTAAAATAAGACTTTCTTAAAACCTTTGTTATGAGCTGGAAAAGATTCAGCATCAACCAAAATTAGTTATTTTTAATTACTGATACTCCATTAGCATCTGATGATATTACTCTACTCCATAAAAGTAGACTTTTATGTAGACTGTCCTGGAACCTATTCTATTAGATCCTATTAAAAAGAAAAATGAGGGGGAAACAGTGAAAACAGCAACAT
Source organism: Molothrus ater (assembly GCF_012460135.2). NCBI lineage: Eukaryota > Metazoa > Chordata > Aves > Passeriformes > Icteridae > Molothrus > Molothrus ater. Next base: position 50,348,546 of record NC_050483.2, read on the forward strand.
GAAAATGGTAAATTCCTGTAAGTATATAACCAGCAGTAGTCCTCTGGCAACACAAAAATCAAGCAGAACATTGCCTAAACAGGACAGATTACTTCCCTTGTTGGAGATTAAAGACACTCTGGATTTCCTTTGAAAAAAATACCAAAGCAAGTGTAAAGGGTCCAAGTCTCAATTTCATTCAAGTCCAACAGTGTCCCACAGTAACTTCACTGGCCACTGAGATGTACCACAGCACTGAACAGCCCATGGCCTCATAAAAAGTCACAGCCAGGAGCAGAGTGTCACAGAAGTGGCATTTAAAGGACAAGGCATCATCAATAGGTGTCATAGAGTGAGAGAAATGTACCTTAGCAAGTAAAAAACTGCAGATGAAAGATAGATGCCAGTCCTCCAGAGACTGCTTAGCACTTAATCAAAAGTCAGAAACCAGGAATCTTGCATTTGTGATGCACAGCAACCTGTCTTCAGATGATCCAGAGATGATGGAAGATGTGGGGAAGAACAAACAAAATCTAGTCAGTCCCACTAGATCAGAGACTGACAGCAAGCCTCTTCCTGCTATTTCCATAGAAATATTACACTTTGGGGACTGGAAATGCTGTCTTTTCTCTTCTTTTCTAAAACAATGGTTTGGTTTTGCTGCTCTACTTTGAGTAGTCCTTTTGCCTGCTCCTTTCCTCTTCATGGATCTTCTACAGCACAAGGACAGAGAGGCAGCCAGGGGGTTCTCATTCCCCTGGGAATGCAGGGACAGATCAGACACAGCCATCAAACCCCCAGCAGTCACCCCTGGAGATGGTTTGATCTCACTATCCTGGAGATGGTTTGAAAGAGCAGCTAAGTATTTCCTCTTGCTTCCCAGCCTAGGCCCTACCCCATCCATTTGCTCCACACACTTCATCTCTCACTTCACACAGACATTCCAGTGCAGCTGACCTTCCTGTGCATGAATGAAACCCCAGCAGCAGAGGAGTTTGGGCTGAAATGGGGGAAAAGGCAGCAGCATGCAGTCCTGAGTGTCACTGCACAGAGCTCAGGGATGGAGTAAAGTCTGAAGGGCTTTTCAGAGCACTCCAGCTTTGATTGAACTAATTCTGCCAGCAAGCCAGCATTGACACAACCACAGCAGACAGCTAGCGTGTCACCCTGCCACTGCAGCGTGCAGCTGGCCACAGCCCTGCTGCCACAAGCCCGACACTCACCCACGGTGCTCCCTCTGCTGCAGACAGCCCTCCCACCCCGGGCAAACAGGAGACATCCCTTCCTACAAGCCCTAGGAGGGCCCCAGCAGACAATGAGATAACTCACATCAGATTTAGGATTGCTTCAATCTCACGGCAAGATCCGTGAAGTCTCAAAGCCAGTCAAAACTAACCTGTGATCTACTTCACAAGGACTTTAGGTCACAAAGACCCTTTACAGAAGAGGCTCTGAGCAAGTGAACCTTGCTTGGCATCACCGTCTTGGAGGCATAAGTCAGAACAAGCAATGAGTTCCCTGAGAGAAGCAAGATAGCAAGGCAAGAAACAATTTAAGGGAAGGAAGACTATATACACCTGTATGTACAGGGGCTAAAGTAACCTGGCATATATGGTCTTGACCTAGACATGAGTCACTAGAAAAGTGTTCAAAATAACCTGCCCAGCAGCCTTCAATTGCCATGGTGATAATGTTTCCTAATGCCTAAGAGCAGCTGAGTCCTGAACCCCATGCACCTTGTTCACTAACAAAAGCTTTCATTATACTAAAAAAAAAAAAAATCACGACCAAATTGTGGCCAATTTTAAGCCCTCCTCAGATCAAGGGCCGATTCACGCACCCCGGTTTCAATGGGGAGCACTGTGCCCACATCACTGCTAATTCAGGAGATGGAGCTGGCTTGCTTTTTGCTTCACAATTCAGTAGGCAAGGGGAAGATAGATTCTCTGAGACAGTGTTACTTTTTCTGCCAGGAGTTATCTATTTGCAGAAGTGGGTCAACTTTCTCTTGGTGGACATGTTCGTGTGCGAGTGCCTCGCAGCGCCGCTCTGCCCGCCCCGCGCGCACAGGAACCTCTGCACATAACTATTTATGGCAGCCAAGTGTTTCATGAATTGCAGCAAGTTAACCACAAGGGGATGATGACATTTGGCGACAGGGCAGGATGAATTCTGGCTGGCAGACAAAAAATCAGGTTAAAAATACAGAATGCAGAAGCAAACCCAGCCAGTTGCAGCTAATTCGCAGGAAAACTGGATGTGCAGCCTCCAAACCTTCCCTGTTCCAGGAGAGCAGTGCTGTGTGTTTTGCAGTGGGATGCATTAAGGCCTGTGTGTGAGTGTGGAAAGAACATCAGCCTTCTGGGTTCAAGCATTTTAGCTGAATTTTAAATGGGCTTAGATGTTTCTCATTAGCCTCACTCCACACCTGATGTATACCAGATGTTTTTGCCAGTTTAAGCACCTCACCCCATCTCACCTACCATCAGCTGTTGAACACTTTTCTGTTTCCAGAGCATCTCCAAAGGACAGCCCAGTACAGAAGGATGCTGCAAGGGCAGTCTGGAGGGACAATGTCAGCAGACCCTGCCGTAGGAAATGTCTGTGTGAGATGCAAGCAAGGCCACAGCCATGCTGTGGGGCAGATACAAAGCCCTGTGCCTCCCAGGGCAGGCCCCCAGCATCCCCAAGGCTGCATGGATGCAGGCACCCTTGTCCCCACAGAGTATTAACCCTTCAGCTTTCAGATGCAATGCTTTTGTCAGTGTTGGTATTCGTGCCTCTCCTCTCCACACACACATCAGGTGTAACACCTGCCAGGGCTGCATTTTGGGTTCCCATGCCTGCCACTTCATTAGATCACCATTTAATTCAATCCTCAGCTTTATTTGATGAAATGTCTCCAGAGTACCAAATCATTTACATGTAACCAGCACAGGCTACTTCCCTTATTCTGACTGCTTTCAATGAGAGTAAGTGGATAATTCCATCAAAGGCCCATAGAAAATTGTCTTTTAATCAATACAAGGTTTTTTCCTTCAACAGGACAGCTGAGAATAAGATATCTCTATATAATACGCAAGAGGAAAACAAAATTAGAACACATTACCATGGAGAATATATTTCCAGATATGGCCCAATTTTAATTTAAGCATCCTGAGCCTTGTTTTCAGGGACACCAGCTACCCTGAGGTTTGGGAGCCAAGCAGGCTGCCACACAGGCAGTGCCCCAGCAAGAAGGCAGGAGTGGACAAGGGCAAAGATGCCTCAAATGAAGCACTCCGTGGAAGTCCTTTGAATGAGTGGCCAATGACTACTGGCTACAAGAAACTCAAGCTGTACCCTTCATATCTGAGACCTCAGCACTGATAAGCCAAATAGCAGAGCCCATTGAACTTACAGCAGAGATGGAAACAGGTGTTTCTCCAGAGGTCTTACCCCTATCTAGTGTACCACCCCAGAGCTGATTTCCTGTCTTAATCACAAGAGTCTGTCTGTAACAGCCTACAGCACCAAAAATACCAACACGTTAAAAACGGCAGTATTAAAAAAACAACATTAAAACCATTTTCATAGGATGAAAAGTGCTCTTGATATAAGAAAGAAAATAATTGGTCAAGTAACCAAACCTGTGCTTAAGCTTGGCAGGAGCCACTGAGCTCTGAGAGGTCTCCAGCACAGAGAACAGGACTTTCTCTGACCAGTGAGGGACTGTGAGGGGATGGTATCTGAATGCTGCTGAGAAAGGCAATTTCCTCTCTTTCACCAGAGCTAGGACAGGAGCACTGCAAAAGTGGACAATGGTCACCACCAGACCTGGAACAGGGCTGATCTCATCTGGCTTTAGATGGCTGCATTTGAATGAGCTGACCAGGCATCAGCAGAGGGAAAGAGCACAACCCGCACACAATTCTGCTCTCTTTGATGCAGACACAGTTCACATAAATCATCACACCAAAGTGCCTCTCTCCACGTGGCCAATAAAGGATGTCCAAGGGAATGCAGATGTTAAAGCCTATATTGGAGATATCTCAAATTAAATGGGATGAATCTCATCTTTCGCTTCTGCCCCTGCATATTCTCATCTCAAAGGCCTCATTAATATGCCATTGTAAATAATAAGTATATTGATTATTAATACACTAATAAAACAAAGTCTTTTGGCCTTAAGGGTGTGCAAAGAAGGGCAGCTGCATTACCAATCAATACCAACCCACAGAGAACAGCCATTTCTCTCTGCCACCATTTTAACTGCAATATATTGTACCCTCTAGGTAAATATGTGGACATCTACAAGTGGGAATCAATACAACTCGAGATCTTCCCACCCCCTCACCCAGAGAGAGCATTCTTCTTTCATGGAGAAGACAGCAACAAGAGGCCATAGATTAATACATCTGCTACAACAGGATGTACCCACAGGGCCTCCCTGACTACTTTTCAATTGTTGATGTTTTCAATAATTTACAAAAACAAAACATCAAAATTAACACTTCACCCAACTGGAATAAAGTCAGAGACACTGGAAACCACCCAGTCCATTTGGGAAACAGTTTGGGAAACAGTCCATTTGGGAAACACTAGAACAAACAGTTTCAGTGGAAGGTGAGGTTCTAAGGACAACTTCACTTGATGGGTGTGAAATAAAACTAAAGCCTGAATGCTTTCCCTGCATGCACAGGATTTTGTCCCTGGCACATTGCTAGTTGAGTCTGTATGCCTCCAGGCTGGAAGATGGATGAACAGTTGTCCCAGTGAGATCTAGATAAGGCTAAAACCAGTGGAAGCCCTTGCCCTGGCCTCAGGGAACTCTGAGTCACTCCTCCCAATGTTCCCACATACCTCACAGTCCAGGAGTACATCCTGTGGGAATAAACCTGAGGGGTTTTTCTTCCCCCAGGGCATGTTAATATCAATATCACAAAATGTGCCTGACCTTTTTTTTTTTTAATTCTCTTTTTCAAACCCAATTCCAAGCAGCTGCTTCAACAGAGCTGTCTAAAGCTGGATGGGCAGAAGGATTGTGTGTGCACACACAGATCCACACCATGCATAAAAAGGAAAGCCAAAGCACTCACAAGTACAGAGTGACTGCCCTCAATTTCTGCCCTAGATCTGGGTAGGTTTAGAACTGTGACATATCCTTACAGAGGCAACTGTTTCCATCACACAGTTTGGGGGTGCCCCTGTCCCACAGCCCAGGTCCCTGTGCACACAGAGATTAACCATACCTCTCACTTTCCCAACAAGCAGGATTACATGTCTTCTAATATTAGCCATTCTCACACTATCTTATAATTATTATCTTATCTTCCATGAGCGAATAATTAATCATCAGCTTCTGAAAGACAACTTGCAGAAGTAAATAGACTTCAGAAAAGTGAAGCAAAGGTGGACCACCAGTTGGGTTGGGGGTGTTTTTTGCACTTACACCATTTATTCTGAATTCACCTTACAAATCTAGAGTTCATCACCTCACACTGGGGTGGGTCACTGGGGCCAATAAATCAAGCCTGGTTCAACAACTCACTTCCAAGGATCGCTGAACAGAAAATGAGAAACATTTAACCCACATTTGCTCACTAAGATTCTACTGAAAATCTACCTTCCTGTAAGTGTTTTAACAGCCACGATACTCCTGACACCTTTAGAAAAGCACTTAACAAGTGAAGCTCAATGGATACCATTAGCAGGGGCAGTAGAGTTCTGCATTTTCCAGTTCCCAATTTCAGGATTTTCCAGCTTTTCCATAAGCAAAAATACTCCAGCAAGCAGCTCAGAAGTAGCAACCTTGTTCCCACCAGTTGTCCAAAGCTTCTGCTGAGTTCTTACCAGAGATACTAAATTCTGCACTGCATCCCTTTCAGCCACCTCCTCTCCCTAAGAAAGCACACAGGGCTGTACATTTCAGTATCAGCTGAGCTGGCCGGGCAGTCCCTGGTTCACCCTCTGCTTAGTTCTCCAGTGCTTTAAAAACATCAGACAACAGCAAACCAGACTCAAGCTTACAACCCAAAAATGCGAGGCCACGCACTCTCTTTCCTCTGCCTTCCTTCTGTCTTATACCTGAGGAAAATAAAGCGCACCAAGAGGACAGCACAAAAGGGCTGAGACCTCGGCTGCACACAGGGAGGCAGGGACAGGAGCAGGAGACAGGAGCTGGGACAGGAGACACGGCAGGCTGCTCACTGCGGGGCTGCACGGTGACAGCTCCACCGCCCACCTGACTCACTGGAGTGGTTTTTCATGTTCACCTGCTCCTGCCCTGCTCCTCTACGCCCTCACAGGCTTAACAGAATTGTTGCTCGGACCCAGGCAAACACCCCCTCCCAGACTTCTTGCTGTCAGTCAAAAAAAGGGGCCTGATAAGCCCTGCATTTGCATATGTATTGAGAGGCATTTCCAAAGGCCCAGCCAGGGAAATGGCCTTGCTGAATACCGATGCTATCTGAGAATGACAACTATTCAAGTCATTTTACAGCTTCACTACCTAAGTGGAGAGATCAGGCTTGTCTACATCTTTACAAGGATTATTAGCTTTAAAAGTGCCGATCATCTCCGCTGCACCCTCAGAAATGAAGCCGCACTGGTCCACAGGAAAGAGCTTCAATGCTTCCCACAGAGACCACCTTCCACACGCACCCCACAACCAGAAGTCACCAAAACCTAAAGGTTTTAGTGAAATGCTCGAGCCCATACCCATCCTTCCCACAGAGGAAATGAGAAGGGGTGTGCAGAGGCAGGCATGGAAGCACTGTGTGTGCGCAGATGGTCATCCTCCCTTTCCTACCCTTGGCCTACGGTAGGACATGAAACTCGGCTCGCAGCCCCCTCCAAAAGATGCTGCTGGGCACATTCCCACACACAGCGCAATGAGGACCGAGCTCTGAAAGCAGAGGTTTCACTCTTTGTGCTGACAGGGGCGACTTTGAATGCCAGGTGAAGCATCCCACTGTGCCGTCACCCCGGACTGAAGGGACAGCTCTAAGGTATTGGTTATGTTTTGTGTACTCAAGAGCCCTGAGTTAACAGATGAATTCAACTGGCTTTGTCCCGTTCAGCTACCAACACCTAAAAGGGACACGGTCTAAGGTTCCCAAACCAGAGCTGTGAAACCCTCCTGTTCCATAACAGTGACAGCACATTCAATACCTGTCACGTGCTCTTCAAGCCTCTGTGGAGAGAAATGCTTTATGAAAATAAAGTCAAGTCACGTCAAGAGCAGAAGCTATCTGCAGATTTACAAAGCAGATACTTCTGATTTACACAGCTCTACGAGAGAGAGATTAAAAAATTCCACACCAAACACTTAAAGATGTTTGCTGTACCATCTGGTGACTGGATCACCCTTGAAATCAGCAATCCTTGACTACTGGGCAAGGTGGCCAGAACATCTCCAGCCATGAGCTGACACACTGAGGCAGCAGGACTGCAAACAGCACATTCATGGATGAACACTTGTGAAACGAGTTGATCAATCCTCTATGCCCTCAGGTCTCTTGGGACATAAAGACTTGCCACAAATCACCAGAAATAAAAAAAGAACACCAAAAGCTCTGGGAACTGAAAGCATGGTTATCTGGTAAGCACATCCACTGCTGACATAAATCAGAGCCAACCTCTGGGGCTCCATCCCCCTCTGTGTGCTTAGAGGTGGGAAAAGGACACCCCACAAAGAAAATAGCCCTCTCTCGTGAGAAAAGAGGATTAAGAACATTAAAAGTAGTCTTATATATAAGAAGTTTTTAGATTGCTGCCTGGTTTGATTCCTACTGAATCCTCTTGACCACACATTCTAAAAATCATGTATTTGATCTTGCTAGTTTTAAAAGATTTTTTTTAAAATCTCCATTTTAAAGATATTTCAATATTATGTTAATGCCTGATCACTATTAGACAACAGGAGAAACTTTGCTTGGATATGAGCTGCCAGAGGAGGCTTGGCACGATTTCATTGTGGAGTTTGTTTTCAACTTCAATGACTAGCCTGAACAAAATCGTGAGTACAGCGTCCCTTCGAGAGCAATCTCTTCTCTACAAACAAAACTCCTCTTTCTGAAGTGGAGACAGGGGAAAGCCGAGCTGCCCCTCTCCAAAACTGCTGAGGACTCCACAGCTAGCCTGCTCTGAGAGCCTGTGGAGCTAACAGGTGATGCTCTGTGGGACAAACCTGAACTTTCATCAGATGCCTCCAAAATCTCATCCCATCTTTATCAATCTTATCAAACTACCACACAAACAAGCTAAACATAAACCAAAATATTTAAAGGGGGAGAGAAAGAGGAGGAAGAGTGGGAACACAATCAGTGTTTATTTAACCCTGAAAACTCAGGCTGATTTTTGTCAAAATAGAAACCCAAAACAAACAAAACCAAACACCAACCCTGCTGGAGATAAAAGAGGCTCCAACCCTCAGCCCAGGACATCGATAACACAGTTAACGCGCTGATAACACACACCTCGCACACAGGTGCCCCTCCCCGGCTCCCGGGGCTGCTGTGCCAAAGAGGTCACAAGGATGGACGGGGTTGGGAATGGCCAGGACCCCCGTCCCCGGAGTCGCTCGCCCACCGCACGGGGGAGCGGGCAGGCCGGGGGTGGCGGCGCGGGGCCAGCGGGGCAGGGAGGGCAGGGCAGGGAGGGCAGGGGCTCGCTCACCATTGAGGCCGTTCGGGATGCTCCGGTGGTGAAGGGGCGCGGACAGGTCATCCATAGACCTCCGCATGGCCCCGGCCTTGCTGTCGCCGGCCTTGTGGTGGTGAAGGTGGTGGTGATGGTGGTCGGGGCTGCCCGCGCTGCCCGTGCTGGAGGTGCTGCTCCCGTCCCCCACGTCCCTGGTGGCCGAGCCGCCGTTCAGGTTGGTCAGGCTGGCCTGGCTGTCGATGGAGCTCCGCGAGCCGGCCCCGCTCCGCTCCTCGTCCAGCATCAGCACCATCTCCTTCAGCTCCACGTTCTCCCGCAGGAGGGTCTCCTGCCTCGCCTCCAGGTCCTTCAGCTTCTGCTGGTACATGCCCACCTCCTTCCACATCACGCTGGCCGTGTGCCTCCCGAAGCGCTGCCATTCCCTTGACAGCTTCTTGCCTTTTTGCCGGTCGTCGTCCAAGAAGCAGCAGAGCTCCCGCAGCTCCTGGTTGTCGTCCTGCAACTTCTGGTTCACCTCCTTCAGCCCGCGGATCTCGTGCAGGTGGAGCTGCAGCCGCCGGTTCACGTCTTTCATCAAGTTGCCGTGTTCCACCATTAAGTTCATCTTTTCATTCTCCACTTTCCTCAGTCTTTTCACCAGCTCTTCCTTGCTCCATCTCAGCATCTCCTCTTCTGTAATTTTGCTCAGGTCTTCTTTAGACCCTTCCATGGAATTTTTTGCCATCATCTCTGCCTAGGCTGCGTTTGCTCTCACAGGATAACAAATGGTTCGGGTTATTCGGATGGTTTTGTTCGCCTGATTTCCTACAACTAAAAATCACTACAGCATCTCGGGGAAGAAATATTATAGTTCTCCGTTGAGCGTTGGACAAGGAAGAAGAGCAACGCCGGACTGGAAATTCTGCTCTCCCATAGACCCCATAATAATAATAATAATAATAATAATAATAATAATAATAATAATAATAATAATAATAATAATAATAATGAAAACACAAACCAAAGAGGGAGGGGGGGGGGGAATGAAATAAAAAAAGGCGCCCCCTCTGCCCCGGAGGCTGGGGGCGACAGGGAGCCGGGAGCCAAGCGCTGCACTCTCCGAGCGAAGCCTCCGCAGGGATCGGCCAACTTACCCCGGGCAAAACAACTACGCGGCGGCCGCCCCCCCGTTCCCGGGCGCTCCGTCCACTTGTCCTCCCGCCCGCCCGCCGCCCGCCGCCGCCCGCCGGGGCACCGCGCACCGCTGCCCGCCGCGCTCCGCCGCTGAGCCTCCGCAGCCCCGGGGCGACGTGGGGCCGAGCCCGGCGCGGTGGCGGCCGATGCCGGTGCGGCGCTGCCGAGGAGCGGTGGGGGAGCCGGCGCCTTCCCGGAATGGCTCAGCCCTCGGGAGGGAGGGAACGAGCGAGGGAGGAGGGGGCGGCAGCGCCGCGGCTTGGTCCCACCTCCTGCCGGGCAGGGCGGCGCGGCCCTGCCCCGGCGAGCCCAGCGGCGCGCAGGGAGAGGCGGCTGCTGGCGGCGGAGCCGTGCCGAGCCGAGCCGAGCCGAGCCGCCCCTTGGCTGCCGGGCTGGGCGCTGGCCGGGCCCGGTGCGCCGCGCCCGCCCCGGCTCGGGTTACGGAGCCGCGGCCGCCGCAGCCAATGCGGGCCCGCCTGGCGCCTTCGAACGGCAGGTACAAAGGGACGGGGCCGCTCCCTCGCTCCCTCCCTCCGCCCGCCCTCCGCCCGCCCCGCCGTGCCCTGCCGTGCCCTGCCCGCCGCGGCCGCGCTGCCTCGCCGCTGCCCCCCCGGGGCTTCCACCCCGCTTTTTGCCTTTTTTTTCTTTTTTCATTTTCTTTTTTTTTTTTTTTTTCAGATGGGTTTCCTCGGTTTTTCTTGAAGAAAAGGTACCGGAGAGAGCACCATCCCGGGAAAGGGTGGGGTTGGACCGGCAGGAAAACGCGCCTGCCGGGCGGCCCGGGGAAGCGGCGCCGAAATGGCCCCGGTCCCGCTCTGCCCAGGCGCGGGGAGGGACCCGAGCCGCGGGCGGCCGCCTTGGGATGCGAGCGGAGCGGGATCTCCCGGAGCATCTCCGCTGCTGCCGCCCCCGCCAAGGGCTTTGTCAGCCGCGGCTCTCTGCCCTGCTCCCTCTGGGGTGGCCGCCTTTGTCCGCGGGTCCCTCCTGCCTCGGCAGGTTGAAAGAGCTGGCTCCAGCATCCCTGCCGCCTCTCTGCTCCTGGGAACGGCAGATTCCTTTATACCTCAGCGGTGCGGGAGGAAACGGCCCTGAAGTCGCAGACAACGCTTATTCTTCGGTAAAACCGTCACAGGTTCTGGTCCTTACTGTCAGGAGGCTGGGGTTCCAGTCTCAATTTCTGCACACATCGGACAGAACCAAGTAAAGGGCATGGAAAGTTCATAAAGTGAATTTCCTAGGCAACATGTGGGTAGATTTCCTATATCTTTGCATCACATCCCCTGAGTTTCAGTCTAATGCACTTTTCCTTGGGCTATAATGTCTCTCTGTGGGCTGCCTTTTGGCCAGTCTCACACTGTTAAAACAAAAGGTACACCAGGACACAGCATGAGTATCCTTAAAATGCCCCAGGGAATTGCCAGCTTTGTGTTCCTTAGGAACCTGAGTAAATGGTTTGACTCCAGGGTTAATCCAGTGCAACATCAGGTTTCTGACCACACTGGAAAGCTGGTCAAGACACCCTCTAGCTATAAAGAGACATCAAATCCGATGCCAGAGCGTGGGATGCAGAGCATATGGCCTGTGCACGGAGGGAACATCGGAACAGAGAGGGATGGAGGATCGCAACTTCTGCCTTTTGATGTTATCCTTCTCAGTCTCAGTAAAGCTGCAGTTTCTTCCTGTTTTTGTGCACAAGTCTATGCTGCTGGGTTTCTGAGCCCAGATATACCCTTGGCAAACAAGACAACTGCCTGCTCCCTAATTAAGCAAAACAGCAGACCCTCCCTGCTTCTAGGGGAGCCCATCCCCTCCATGGGTGCTGTTGTCCCTGTCCCCCTAAGGAAGATTTTTATCCCATTATTGTCAAAAGGGTAAGAGGAGCTTAGGACAGAGCACAGACACTGGTTCACTTTGTGTGGGATTTGCAGGTGGATTCTTGGTAGCACACAACACACACCTGAAGGTGCAAAGAGGACAATTCTCCCCTGGCACAAACCCACACCAGGGTAGTTCCCTAGAGAGGAGGGAACCCCACTGTACAGCCAGTGGTGAGGCCTGTTTGCTCCTTTCAAGGGGGATGGCTCTGAGCAGGTAGAGCAGGCACCACCCAGGACCAGAGCTGTGCTCTGACCTGGGTTCCACCTTGGTGACAGTTGTCCAGAAGGTGCAGTCCTGGTTGTGGCAGGTTTTCCTGGGGTTGCCACCTCAGTTAGCCCTTAGGACATGGAAGCAGCAGGTGTCTGTGCCTGCTCCTGGGGTCTGGGGCAGACAGGCCATGGCCAGCGTGGCATGGCATCACGCCGTGTCCCACCTCTGCTTCTCACCACCCCGAGCCACAGCTCATGGCTGCATTGTGTCCAGGAGGCACCCAGACATTTTTTGAGCCAAGCCTTTTATTTACAAGGTTTTAATCATATCCTTCCCCACAGGAAGAGGAAAGTGCTTCTCCCAGACCCTCCCATGCTGATCTGACTAGCAGGTCCCTGGCCAGTGGCCGGGGGAAGGAGAAGCAGAGCAGGGGGATGTTGCAGAGAAATTGTTCATCATTGACCAAAGTCAAGACCAATTGAAAAGAGAGAGAAGCCTCTGGCAGCTGTCACAGACATGGGTAAAGCTGCACTGTGGCAGTGCCTGGCCTGGGCAGTTTATTGCTGGGCTCGCCTGATGTTTGCTTCATCCCTTTCCCAAGAAAAGCTGTCTTTCCTAGGTGAAACCTCTCAAAGTTTGAGTGTTATTGATGTTTCTGCAGAAACAGAGCTCAGCAGACAGGGGGGTTCCTCAGAGGAAGTGAGGAGATCATTCATACCCACAAAGGAAGTCCCTGTGATGATTAAGACTTGCTTTCAGAGGGTATGTCTGTGCTTTTGGAAATGTTAACACCACAGATCCACCCTGATGCCATCCACAAGGGTTCGCTGTCAGTGCTGCCATTCTGGTGCCCAGGTGGATGCTGAGGGATGGTGACTTGCTGTGCTTGGGCATCAGGAGGCCTGTGTGCTCAGGAGATGGCATTGAAGCTGTCAGGTGTCCAGATGGCAAATGGTCTGAGTGGCTGTGACCTGAATAAAGAGGACACTGTGCATCATCACCTGTACTGCTCCCTCACCTTCCCTTCAAGGTGGGCCTTGCAATGCAGTAGAGGAAAATCCCCTCATTTTGGAAAGGCAAGGCAGCAGTGCTAGAGGAGAGGCATCAGAAAGTGTCTGTGGCCGAGGTGATCTATAGGCACAGTGGAACCAAGGGCTGGGTGTAGATAAGTCTTTAAATACTTTGACAGCTTGGAGGGAAAGGATTAGGTCAGTGCACAGTTTAATGGTCAATAACAAACCCAGTGTTGCAAAGCATACTTTAATCAACACAAATAACACATAATGTTGGGGTATTTTTGATGTGTTCATAGTTTTAGTTTTAGTGAAAAAAGCCCTATTTCCCAGTGCTGTTCAGAAGGCATTGTGATTTCCTTGTGCATTTTAGATGAAGTGTAGAAGGAGTTGATAAACAACACGCTATGGATTCCCTCTTGTTACATCTGGCCATGGGGCCTTCTGCAAGCTGCCAGTGAAAAACACTTTTAATATGCATGTTATCTTAAGCTTTTGATGCTCATGTAAGACAGCATCAAAGCCTATCCCTTGCACTGAATCAGATGGGCATTTCCACCCTGTTCAGTCAGGGACAAAATTTTAAAGCGAATTGTAGCAAAATAAGAATTGTAGAAAAAAATCCCAACAAAACAACTACCAGCAACCTACTGGGTAAAAATGCTCTTGATGTTAAGTCCTGAACTCAGCAGGTGATGCAAGAAATGAATTTGGTCCGTGATAGAACACAGAGATACACAGCCTCATTGAAGTCTTACCAAAGCATTCCCTCTACAGGGATACGTCAGTATTACAGAAGACACCGCCACAGCTCAGAGCTGTGCTGCCGCTTCCCTCCCTTCCCCGGAGAGGGTGGCTCTTCCAAAGCCCACTCTGGGGTGTGGGAGTGGGCAGAGGGGCAGGATTAATCCCAGTGAGACTCTCCCGGAGCTTGGTTTTCTGAGGCAGCCTGAGGAATACACACTGCTGCCTGTGCACCCAGTTTATATGTGCCAAGGACCCATCTCAAAGAACACATACTCCATTAATCATTTACATGGGATATACCCTCTGTGGCACTGGTGTTTTCCCATAAATCAGCACCAAGGCCTAATCCTTGATTAATGTTTTGAAATCCAGCACCGAGGTTGCAACAATGGGAGCTCTCTTTGTGAGACAAAGCTGTGCAATAACAAAAACTGAGCCATGCTCCAAACTCTGCTATCAAGATAGGAACCTCCCTTCCAGCCTGATTAAGCAGTATTTTCAGCCAGAACTCTTTTCCAAGTAGCAACGACCTGAAGAACTGTCTTGTGTCATTCTTCCTGCTTTTCCCAGATCAGCTGAACCATCCTGTGAGAAGCCTTTGTGCCTCCATTTGCCCATCTGGCTGAGCAATGAGGAAAATGCAGTCTCTTGGAAGATTATGCAGCACTCTTAAATGCTGGCTTCTGGCAATATAACTGGGCCATCCAGTTAATTCTCTCTTCTTATGAAAATACTATGTTTTACTGGAGGTTTTCATCTTGTGTCCACAAAGCCTTTTATTTTGTGCCCTGAAACTGCTAGAAAATTCTCCAATGCACTAACTCATTTAAAGCACTTCAGGATATTCCAAGAAGGATTATGGTTGTGGCCAGCAAAATCTTTGCCTTGCTAGAAAAACAGGTCCTCCAAAAGGCATAAGCAGTGGCCTTTAAACACTGCACAAAGAGTAGCAACCAAACTGAAGACCAGTGGAGATGAAGAGCTGTTCCTTGAAGGAAAGCATGGAAGGTGTGTGTTGTCCAGATATGCCTCAAATGCTGCTTTCCAGTCCATTTCAAAGTGTCCTGCAGTCACCCAAGAGGTGCACATTCACATGTTGGGTCCAGATCTGCTCTGTGCAGGCACCTTTGCAGGGCTGAAGGAGCAATACCACGTCAGATCTCTTGCAGTGGCAGCTGCAGAGTAGGCATACACAGTATGTTTGAGCCAAATAGAAAAAGCCCATAAAAATCCCCTCACCCACAGTGTTTCCTACCACTTCATTTTCATTTTATAACCATTTTGTGCAACTCTAAATATGGAGTCTTTTTCCCTCATCCCTAACCTGTACATTGGGAAAGGACTGGAAGCTAAATCCTAAAGAGTAGTCAATGCTGCTCCTACCTGGGAGCTGCAGGTGATTGACATGTCCAAAACACATACATAACAACTAGAGCAGAAATTTCACTGCAAATTTAGTGCTTGGTAGGGATCCAACTTCATTGTGCAGTCAGAAGGCTACATACAATGCATACAATATCAGAGTAATTTTTTGAAGTATTAAGAAAAATCTCCCAACTCCACTTACAAGATTTGAATCATCAGGATTGCCAACTGCCTGTGAGCTGAAGCCATGTGCTGGGAAGCTGTCACGTCATCCACACAAAGAGGAGAGACACTGCGATTTTGGATCCAAGTGTGTGTCAGGAAAATAATGTGACAGAACTTATTCTAAATAGGTAAGACATCAGTAGCAGGAATAGAAAGACAGGCAGACTGGATCGAAGTGCTGGCCCCTGTATTGTCTCTGCCAGTGGCAAATACCAGATGCTGGTGAGAATACTGTGAAAAAAACCTGCCCATAGGGTGAGTTTCCTCTTCTCAGCCATGTGGTACCTCTTGGCTTCTACTCCAGAAACATTAAGGTTTACATCCCCTCCAAAAATATTTACCATCCTATCCAACATGGGAAGAAGGCCAGAAATGCTTGATATGTCTTTGCCTTTTTAAAATATCTCTTTTGTAAATACCTACAACAAGTGTTGCACCAAAGAGATGGGAGAAACGGAAGGTAAGAATTTACATCTGCCTTGGCATCACTGAACTGCAGCCCTCAGTTACCCTGACTTCAGGGTGCATCACTGAGGACAAATTCTGCCCTCAGTTACACACAGAGCTCACAGCATGGGGGGCTCTGCATATATGGGGACAGGACTTGGTTCCTGAAGGCTGAGGAGCTTGCAGGAGGTTATTTTGCCAGACAAAAGCACTCTCTGGTTTATAGTTGCATCTTTCCTGAGTGTGTAGCATCCACACACTGACAGGGCACAGGAAACTCCAGGAATTTAGATCTCTATCATTTAAGCCACTGGTAATTTAAACCCTGGCTTTGTCAAGAGTATATTCACATCACATGCTTTTTTTCTTTTTTTTTCTCTTGTCTCCTCTATCCTTGTTTCTTTTACAGCTCTAACAACCCCTCAGTTTTGGGGAGGCAGAGTGAATGTTCTTCCATGCTTGACAATGAATTTATAACAGATTCAACTGAATTGTCTTTGACATAATTGGTTAAAAACAGGAGAAGAAAAAAATCAATGCAAAGATAGAAAAATTATCAGCCCTGTTCGCAGGGACTGTTCAGTTTCATGGCAAATGTTTGTAGCCCAATCAGCCTCTGAGCTTGACAGGTTTGCCCTGAACAGTCTGTAGGGGATGGAGCAGCCCCTGGGCTATTCTGGGCTCCTCCACTCCACATCCACCCTCCTTTTCCCAGCACAGCTCTGTGCTCAGGCTCAGCCCTGCTGCCTACAGCACAGACTCCTCACTATTCAGCAGATGAGCCCATTGGTATTAGCAGCATGAGGTCAATGCAACCTGAGTAACTCTGCAATAGAGAAAATAGGCAATGTTACACTATCCCCCATCTTCATTGCACTCTGATTTCTCATTCTTGAACGATTAAATGACCTTTTAAATGTATTGATGCACCAGGGAGTTACAAATATCTGGTTTTATGCTATAAGCGGGGCCTGTTGGTACCCTTCACTCAGTGTTAAAGAGTATTTTCTGCTTGCAAGACAACAATGCTGCTGAGGACCTAATTTTTGCCTTTTATAGTTCAAGGAAGCCACTGGGATTTTATAGTAGATAAGAGAGGAGAGTCCTGCCCTAAAATGCTGACACCACTTCTATATATCATAGAGATATCTGAATAATTCATAGTGTCAAGCAGCACAACTTAAAGGAACAGTGGCTTAAGTGACAACATCCAGTTTTAGTACATGCTGCACAAAAATTAATACTCCACAAATTTCTTTCTTACACAAAATCCATCATCAGTCTTTCCAAGGAAGAACTGCAACAGTGTTACATGAAGTGGGGTGATACACAAAACACGGGAATTTCCTTGTGATTTGTCACATTACCCATTACCTTTGCCTTGTGTGGTATTTGAAATGGAATGAAATAAAATTTGGCCTGGATTGGAAGAAGAGACAACAAAAAGTGCCCTTCCCCTTGGGTTCATCCTGGTGCAGAGATGTTGCTGACCCCAGGTTGCTGTTGCAGGTCTCCAGGATCACTTTCTGCTCCTTATAGCAACTGCCTTTCAAAACAATTAAGTCCAAAGCAAAGGCTGGAGATCAGGTGTTTATGCTGCTGGTCCATCAGGGATCTGGGAATTCTCAGGATGTTTTGGACTGAAGCCAGACTCATGTTTTTCCAAAAGACCCTTACCATCACACTGAATTGAGTGAGGGAAAGCCCTCCAGGAAATCACACTTCCACTTCTGATATAAAAGTAGCACTCCCAGCTTGTCTCTCCTTGCCTGTGTGAAAGTAAAAAAATCCTCTGGAGTGTGCAATCTGTTTTCTACTCTGTTTTTCTCAGGCCATGGTTTGGACTGGTGACCCTTGCTGGGGCTGATATTTCAGGCTGGGTGCTGGGCAGGTGTTGTGGTGTTGTGAGGGTTCCCAGGACAAGGTGAGAGATGAGAATTTGACTCCTTGTTCTCAGAAGACTGATATTATATTATATTATATTATATTATATTATATTATATTATATTATATTATATTATAAAACTATACTAAAGAATAGAAGCAAGGATACATCAGAAGGCTAGACAAGAATGAATAATAAAAACCTGTGACGGACTCAGAGAGTCCAATACATGGCTGTGATTGGTCATTAATTAAAAATTAATTCACATGCTGGATAAACAATTCTCCAAATCACATTCCAAAGCAGAAAACAGGGAGAAGCTGAAGCTTCCCAGAAGAAGAAATCCTGGCAAAGGGATTTTTCATAAAATATCACAGTGACAGGCAGGAAATGCCTTGAGAGCACTGACCCCTTGCCAGCTCCGTGGTGTGGGGCTGGGCACCGCGTGATGTGCTCTGCAAATGTGAACCAAGCAGGAAGGGGATGTCATTTTGCACCTCCTAACAGGTGATCTCAGTCCACACACCTTTTGGTGTGGCTGAAATCCCCGTCCTGGCCTGGGTGACCACAGCAGGTCCTGGAGGCAGGTGACTGTTGTCTCTTGTGCCCCCATCTGCTGCCACTGCCAGACGGGGTCACCATCACCAGCAGGGATGCCATTTGAATGTAGAGAGGATGCAGGACACCCCTGTCCACCCCCGGGAGCCCAGGGGAGCTCCAGGTGATGTGGGGTGGTCAGATTGCCCGGGTGAGGTGGGGCACCCTTCCCAGCATGGCCCGGGCTGTGATTGCATTCCCTGCACTCTGTCACCGGTGGGATGAAGGCTTTCCCACGGCTCAGTGGGTCCGGGCAGGGCTGCCCTGGCTGGGGCTGTTCCCTGCAGCAAGCAGGTCGCCGTGCCTCTGTGTCCCCGCTCATTATCTGCCCCTTGCGTTGTCTATCCCCGCTCCGCACCCGCCCCTCTCGGCCGCCCCCTCATTGTCCCTGGCAATCGTTGTTGCCGCAGAAGTGAAACTCTGAAAGTGAGGAATTAATTGCCTCAGGGCTCTGATCATTTTTAGCGGCGCGGAGATAATCTGTCAGACACGGGAACCATTCTAGGGCTGAGCAGGCAGAGCAGCAAAGATCCCCATATTTATAATCTTATTTTTAGTCTCTTCATTTCCAGAGCAAACAAACTCAGGAATTTACATTTTGGATACAACTCGAGCTTTGTTTTGCAGATACTACTTTTCAGCCGTGATGTACATTGATTTTGATAGCATGCAGGATGTACCAGGCTTAATTGATCAGTTCTGCTTGCACATTTGAGCTTATTTGTTGTACTCCCTGCTTTGCCTTCATTAGAAGTGAATGTAACGCTCAGGAAAGTTCCCAGAATCGACAACTCCGGAAACCAAAGTTCCAGCTGAACAGAGCCAATCAAAGCAAATTTATCACGCCCATGTGCTCCCTGCAGCTCAACCCCTGTCCTTGAGGTCAGCCTTAGTGCTGGGATCATCAACAGCATCAGCCACGAGGACCAGTCCTGTTGGTGGGGATACTCTGCTCTGGTTGCCTGCCTGTTAAAGTGTGCAGTGGACTGAACAACCCTCCTGGTGCTTCCAGAGTGGCTCTCTGATCCTGGGCTGGCCTTCTGGAGGCTCAGGAGTAGAAAGTATGGCAGGGTGGTGGCAAACGATGCAGTGCAACAAGGGAGCAGCACACATTGCCACCAGCAGAAGGCTGTGCCTGTAAAGGTTCCAAAGCTGCCCATAAAGCTTCCAAAGCTTTACCTTAGCTCTGCTTCTTTCAATAACTCTATCTCTGGACTAGGAATAGTCCCACACAGTGAATTTCTCTGTGCCAAGAAAAAGAGTAGTTATTGCTATACATGGTGCTTCTGTTTTGTTTGCAGCTGAGGCAGCTGCAGAGAACAGTGAAGGAGAGAGGCTGAGAAAGGAGGTTTTCATGCTGCCTGAACTGGGAAGCATATTTCCACACAAACCCTGTGCAAGTAATGAAAAGAGAGAGAGGGAAAAAAGAGGTGGAAGCTTCTTTGGCAGGTGTCTAGGTTAGACCTAACTCCTCAGGGAGCAATAAAAGTATCCCCCAGGAGCCATCCCAGTGCCTAGGGAGCAGGGAGCAGTGATCAGTCTCCTGATCCTGCTGTACATGGGACAGCCCCTTTGGCCCCCTGGGATCTGCTCAGCCCCTCAAGCCTGTCTGCTGCCATCACCACTCCCAGAACTGCATCTGTGTGAGATCTGTGATGGTAAAAGAGCTCCACCTCCCTTTCCTACCCCTGCTCACTCAGCACATCGTCATCTTCCATGGTTTGCTGTACAGAAGGATTGCTGTTGCTGCTCTTGCACAGGTTATCCAGAGCAGAGAATTCCTAGATGCAAGTCTGGCATCCTTGAGAGCTCTGCTGGTCAGAGAGGAAGCCTTTCTGCAGTCACTGTTACCCTGCATGGCCTGGGGTCTGCAACTGGGGGCCGCAGAAATGACTGTTGTACAAACTGTATAATAATAAAGAGAATAACAATAACAACAACAGTAATGCTAATACTAATATGCAGAGGATTTGAGAGACATGCCAACCCTCTTCCTACCTACACCTCACCACCAACATCAGCAGCCTTTCCCATGCTTTAAACCCTGAGCAAAGGTCTCTCCTCACTGCTGGGGGCTGGGGCAAGGTGGGCTGTGGGAGCCACAGGTCACTGCTGCCATCCCTTCCCCTTCCTGCACACAGCAGTGCTTTTGTTCTTCACTTCACTTACCTGACCTGACAGACTGGAAAAGCTGCCGTGGGGCTTGGGAGGGGACCCTGCCCACTGTGGCGCACAGCCCTGCTGGAAGCAGCATTCCTACCAGAGCAGGAGCTGTTCATTTCTGTAGGCAGAGCTCAGCACTGCCAGGTTGAAAGCAGGGGGAAGGGAAAGATGCAGGAGTTGTTTTTGTCTGTAGTGTCTTCAGGTAACATTTTATTGCCATTTCTATCCCAGAAGCATGTTGTTTTGGAGCTTGTAGATACACTTTGGGTAGTGCTCACTACTGAATACTATCTGGATCAGACTCCTGATAAATTGAAGCCAAAATGTGTTTGGCTGCTGATATTTTCATGTATATCCTTAGAGGAAGATTATTTTGCAGCCCCTGTACTTATCAGGTATGTTAGACAGGTAAGCCTACTCATTTTATTTTCACTGGGTGAGCTGAATCTTCTCTTAGGGTAAGTGGGAGCACCTCAGCTAACTTAAATGGATTTTATACCTATCTATAATTTGGTGCCCCTTCCTTTGTCCCCCAGCTATTTTAAGAGGCCACACATAGTGCTCTTAATAATAATATAATGAAGACTTTTAGCTTGGAAGTACAGTGGGCACTGAGAGGAAAAGGGATGTGGGAGTGGAGGAGCCAAGATGGGATGGACCCTGCAGTACCCCCCAGTCAGCTGGCATCCTGAGACAGAACTTTCTGGGTGCAGGAGGGAGCTTTTAGGTGCTGGACAGATGTACCTTTGCAAACTTCTTCCTTTACATGCAAGATTTTGACAATAATGCGATAGACAGCTGCTGGGAAAGAGGGGGCTGGCTCCAGGGAGAGGCAGTAATGAGATAGGAGGCCTTTGTCTCTGGGTTACTGGTTCAAACCAGGCCAGATAGGAGTGACTGGAGTCATTACTGCCTGACAGCTGCTAAATAGTTGGTGTCAGTGGGGCTGGTGTCCTTGGCCAACTTTCTCATTAACAGGTGTCCCCATCTCAGCACCTCAAAGAGAAACCAATTATCAGCCTCATCCCTGGCAGGGCCTCATCCCTCCCTGGGTATGAGACAGGAATTACTCACTCACCAGAATGAGCTTGGAAATGTGCTCCCAGCCAGGAGTGGGGGGTGCTGGTGGGGGAAAATGTCTTATACTATACTGCCCCCTCCCTTCACCGCCCCTGGGATGGACACAAGGGTTAAGCCTTTAGAGATACCAAGCCTTGTTGTTCCAATAATTTCACACACTCCTGCTCTTTACTGTGGTAGTGCTAAAGTGCTATTCTTCTTCTTAAATCTTAGGGAAATTGTCCCTGCCCTTCAGAGACCCGTGCAAGGCAAGAGATGGCAGATCTGTATCTACAGCAGCCAAACAAAGAAAATGCAAACTAAGGAGATATTTTTTTAATCACATAATTAAGCTGCTTTAAATCTTAAGCTAATAGTTTCATTAAAAAAAATAAAGAAACCCAATGCAACACCAAAAGTTTAAAAATCTCAGAAGTGCAACTTTTATATATTTGTATTTGACAACTGAAATGCAAAAGGCTTGGAACAGTAAGAAATGCAACAATGGCTTTAACATACTGCAAATACTCTTTTGGCTAAGTAAAAATAGGACTTGCTTTCACTTACAGTATGATCAGTCTTACATGAATCTTAAATTCATAAGACAGAAAAAGTGAAATTAGTTTGTGGTTGATAAATGATATTATATATTTTTAAAATAAAAATCATTATGGTAACTAATTATATCATTATTTGGTACAAAACTTGTGATGAGAAGGCAATCTGGTGCCTGAGTGAGCTTAATATTTCCTCTTCTCAGACTCCATCCTACAATCCTTAACTCTTGCTGTGAACCTAAAACACAGCAGTTGAAAAAATGGACAGCTAATGAAAGCTGTTGCCTGTCCACATGCTACTTCATTAGCAGAATCACCAAATGAGATCCAGGCCTCAGATCAGTCATTGTCTTTCACCTGTCACATACCAGAGGTCAAACCTTGCTGAAGAACCACAGGAAAGAGTCTCCCTGGCAGCAGGAGCAGCTGATGGGTGAAACATAAAAGTCTCCTGGCCCTGAGCTGAGCAAAGCAGTCCATCATAGAAGTCCATCATACCCAGCAGTCCATCGTATCAGTCCATCATATCCATCAGTTCATCAGTCCATCACAGAAGAGCAGCCTAGATGGACTAAGTGGGCATTGTGGGTCCCTTCAAACTGAAATATTCTATTCTATCACAATTTGCACACACCTGTAACAGTGGTAGCTCATGTCCAAAGCAGGAATAATGTTGAACAGCTCAAAAGCACTTCTAAAATAAATAGGGGAGGCAATTATTTCTGCTACAGAAAAATCAAAGAGGAATTAAAATAGAGTGACCATTTACACAGCCTTCTTTTTTTTTTTTTTTTCTAAATTCTTAGTGCAAGTTAAATGCAGGACTCTTGTTCTCTTGTTTTTAAATCACTGACTATACTTAATCTCCACTAAGAAAGGTGGTTTCCCTGTAACTAGTTTAGCCAAAAGAAAGCTGAAGTCTCTGTGAAAATGAGGGGGGAAAGGGAAATAGAATAGGATGGGAAGAGAGTGTTTGTGTTACCTGAGGCATCAGGGGGAGAACCACACTGAAGCTTGCTTTGCAAAATAGGCTCTGAAAAAGAAATCTGGAAGGACAGATCAGCCTCAGGTGCTGGAAGCAGGAGATCCCATCTCCCTCATCCTCTCTGCTCTGGCTCTGTCCACAGCCAGGTTTGGGCAAAAATGCTCTCACCTCAACTGGGGACCAATGGGAACGTTTCCAGTTTGGGTTTCTTTCTTTTACACTCCTTCTGAAGGTGATACTTTCAGGCAGGTTATCATTTCCCTGTAGCTTTGGCAACACAGTAGTTAGCATGATCATAATGTGATTATTACTGTGTGAGAATAGGAAATCAGCCATGAGTATGATGAGCAGTTATCAGTGTCCAGCTGATTGTGTTATAACAATGCCACAGATAGGAAAAAACTCATTTGACTTTCTTCAAAGTGGTTTATTTGGTATAATTTAAATTCTCTTTTTTTGTAGCCTTAAAAGAAAGATACCGTTTTTATAGATATATTCTTTTGTGTTCAGAAATGCACAGAATCATCTGTAATACATTTCTCATTTTTTACAACCCCCTCCCCATACTGCTAATTGGGTGATCAGATAAGATTCTTATTCACATTGAAACAACTATAAAAACAATTTATTTACAACTCCAATGGTACTAAAATTAAACTCAAGTGTGAGAGCTGCTTCCTGCCGAAGGTCTCTGAATGTCCTTCCGGTTTATAATAAGTTCTCATGGGACACATGAATTCATGCCCTTAATCCATTCTGACTTTAAAAGTCCAGCTTCTTTTATGAAATGTCTCATTATACAAGCTCTTGCTTCAGCAAATGCACTCCCATCACTTTTCTCTGAAGTCTGTTTAATACTACACCTTCTGAATTATTTAATGGGCAAATATATGGATTAAATAAAGCAAACACATCTACTAGAGCTTCTATATGGCTGACAAACTTTTGACCAAAACTTTCAGACATTCAACAGCTGTCATATAAAATCTCTAAGCCTCAGACCAGGTCAGCATCGTGGTCTCTGTGACACAGCTCAGCCTCTCCTGCAGTGGTGGCTACAGGTCCTTAAGGGTCTCTTCCCACTCTGAAAAAATGACAAGTCCCAGAAAAGTAGCAAGTCAGGGATCTGATCCTGGAAAACCATCTTGAAGCTCACAATGGGATCAATCAGAGCAGCTTTTCCCCTGCCCCAGTGATAAGGACTGCCTAGGCAGACTCGGGTCATGTCCACCCATTTCCCTGCTCTGTTGCTCCCCAGTCTCTGCTGTGTGATTTTCACCTTCAGCCACAGCTTTTTTCTTATGGCTTACATTTTGTTCAGTGCTCTGAAATTCAATTCTAGATTACATTTCCATGTTTTGGAGTGATATATAGTCCATGGTGAATGTTTACCCATGTACGTGTAAGCCAGTCTGGAGTCTGCCTCTGATTAATTTGAATTTAAATCTGCATTTCATTTCTCCTGACCTTTGAAATCTCCCTCATGGCTACTCATCAGGAAACCTTGATATGATAAATTAGAAATTCTTTTAGATCTTGGATCAGACTGGAATAATAATCATACCACTTCCCAAATGCCAATTTCAGGATTTGTTAGTCTGTTTCCAGAAACTGTGGATCGTTTCAGTCAAAAGAGTTGCAGATATTAAACTGGAAACATTTCTACATGTGAATTTAAGAGCAGAAAAAAGTTGCCTTCCCTTCCCATGGCTCTTTTAGACATTTAAACAAAACATTCTGACCACAGTTTTAGATTATTAGTGACCCTTTTCTAAACTGTTCTGACCCCAAGGCTTCCTCACATGCCTTGATTAGTTTTATTCATAGCTGAAACTGTGAAACAAAAGCAGAAATCAGATGCATTTGTTGAAGCTAAGAAATTGAACTGCTGTTTTATTATTAGCAGCAATTTAGGTGCAAATAAAGAAGGTGTGGAGGTCTGAAAAAGATGGGCACAGAGCAGCCAGGAGGGTTGGGACCCTGTGACAGCAGAACACTGAAGACTGAGGGGAGTGGAGAGTACCCAAGAGGCACATGGGTGGCACATGGCCTTTAAATTATCTCTTCTCCCTAGCAAAGGGATGTGCTGTTTAGAGCCTGTAGCTGACCACCACCAGCCAGAAAGCAAAGTTGCTAAATGGGCAGAGGCAGTGGAAAAAAAAATTGCACAACTGTAATGTCCACTAATTCCATTCACTGGAATAAATTGTAATAATTATCTGTAATTAGTCCACCAGTGAAAAAAGAATCTTAGTGCCCCAGCAAAGGAAGCCAAAGAATTGCCTTCAGTCCCAAGGACTTCACCATCCAGACTGTGCTGTGTTTTAGAGCTCTGGCTTATGAGCTGTCTCTAAAGTCCATTTGAATGATACACCCTGACTGCATTATCCATGATCTTTTCCTTTTTTACTGGGTTATTTTAAAGCTTTTAACATGGAAGCTTGGATGACAAAGTATCCTGGCTAAAATCCTGGTCCAAATGAAGTCAAGGACTGGGCTGCCATTGTGATCTGCAGAAAACAGGTCTGATTTCTCGCATCTGTATTTATATTGGAATTTTGATTCTTGTTCAGTATCAAAATAATGGAATTATACCTGTATTAAACAAGATGTTGGCAGTCCTTCAAGTGAGTATACAGGAGACAGAAAATAATTTCCCCTCTAAATGCCAGCAAACAAATTTTCATAAACATGCTTCATAAAGAACTCAGTCTAGTTTCAGCAAATCATGGACCCTTCCTTAATGAACCATATGACACAATTAAATCTTATCATGTAGCAGACAAGGTCAGTTCCAAAATTTAACTTGATAATACTAAGTACATGCAATTAATTCATACATACAGAATTCTTAGAAATTCAGCATTCTTGGTCTGATTTGCCAGTTAACTTTACATCTTTACAAAGTTATGTCAAATCCAACATCCCAGAATAATGCAAACAGTAAGAATGGCTTAATTTGCAAGTTATTAGAAAAGTAACTTCACTTGATCTTTGCAGCAAAGTTCTTGCCCACTGCTTCTGCAGCAGAAGGTTGCTCCTTCTGATGCCTAATGTAATATTTTACTTTAAGGTGTTAACAGTCAATTATTTGACCTGGGCAATTCCAGCCCCACCAAATAAAGTGAAAAGACAGGCTTGAAAGCAAGGTTTGCCTCTCAGAGCTCAGTAGGAGTTTTGCAATAAATGTGATGGGTAGGCACTTAAAGGAAAGACAGTGTAAGAATACATTGTGTTTACACTGCAAAATTATCCTGATATAAAAATCATTATTTCAAGCATTTTTATAGTCTATATATATTTCATGTATTATTCTATTCTATTCTATTCTATTCTATTCTATTCTATTCTATTCTATTCTATTCTATTCCATTCCATTCCATTCCATTCCATTCCATTTCTCTCTGTTCCAAGCTTTTTTAATCTTTTCAGTTATGTATGGATTCCTGTACCTTGCTGATATCCAGGACATGACCAGTTTGTGACGAGCTGGCACTGGATTGGGTGCATTTTATGCCAATGTCCTGGTCCTGGAGATTTCTGGTCAGCAATTACAAATGTCATAGAAAAATCACAGAACTGCTGAGTGCATCAAAACTGTGTATGTTGTATGGTTTAAATTCAATCCATGGGGCTGTGAAGTCTTTGAAATGGCCCAAGGTGATGTGAAAGCTCAACCCTGACGAGGTGGCAGAGCTCGTGTGACCCAGTTTCAAAGGCTGGGTGCTGCCAAAGGCTGGGAAGAGACTGGCACAGCCTCCCTTTGCCCAAGCCCAGAAGAATTCCCTTTGCATGGGAGGAGTTGCTTGCATGCATAGGAGAGCTCAGATGTATAATCCAGAAGGATGTGGAATTAATAGAGGGAAATAGGACGTCAGGGATGGATGGAGCATGCGTTCGTGTGCGCGTGCCCTGCGCAGGAGGGAGAGGGCTGGCTGCTCCTGCAATTTTGAAGCATTTCTCTAATAACAACAGACAGATAGCCCAAGCATATATTACTGCTCCTCTGCTTTGTTGCTCATTGCCCAGACAATCTGGTGATAAGCATGGAAAAATGCCCAGGGAGAGAAAGGCAGGAAAAACCTCAGTGTCCTTTCCTACGTTCACATCTCTTCTGCAATATTAGCCAAAGCAGACAGATGCCCAGACATCATCCTGTATCAGCCCACCCAGAGATCTCAAAGGAAAAAAAAACAGGAGTAATTGTGAGGCACGAGATGTTTTGTTTTGCATGGAGTGTATCTCCACTAGGATGGTAACCATTTTTAAGTCTGGAAGAATTTTGCACTCACTAAGCTGATTTTACAAGCAAAGAGAAGTGCTTGTCAGCAAAGGTTAATGTAGCTGTCACTGCAGGAGAGCCCTGTGGGTAGAAAGTCTCATCTGGCTCTTTTTTAGAGGGCAAGAGTCATCACTGTGAAGGAGGAATTTTTCCATTTCTAGGAACCTTTCACATCATTGTAGTGAACTGCTGCATCAGTTACCACCTCTCTACAGTTTCTCTGTTTTTATGATTATCAATATTTGTGTCTATTATATGTATTTTAAAGTCTTATAAGATGTTCTTGTCCAAAATGTATAAGTCTTTATTTGAGAAGATGAGAAGAGAACTTCTATGTGTTTTTATGGCTTGCATTGGTACAATACTAGGGTACTGTGAAGTATAAAAGATCTGTCTCCCCTTTTTATTGATGAAAACAGGGGAAAATAAGAGATTAAGTACTGAAATTAGGCTACATACTCTAACCTCCTGCCTTGGGTATCCTGAACACCTTTAACTCATGGTGGTCTCAGCATAAGGGAATTGAATCCAAGTCTTCAGCATGGCTACCTGCTTACTGCTGGGTGGGCTCAACCCTCCTTAAAGCATCAAAGGTGAGATCTGTACAGTTATGGGCTAAATACTCCTAATTCATGTACTGTAGTTGCAACAGAGAGATATTTGGCCACATCAGGCTGGCCTGAGCATGGAAGGTCTCACACTGGAGGCATCCAGACCCTGTGGGCAGCTTCCATTTACACCTTCAGGATGTCACTGGCACAGCCAGGGGACACACACACTCCATGTAACAGCAAAAAGCCAAGAATGATCCTGGGACTCCCAAAGAGCAGATGGCTTTATTTCCCCCTGGTCACCAGGAGATGGAGTCATGCCACATGAAGCATCAGTGCACGCAATGCTTTGCCCCACAGAGAGGACCTTTACTTGAGATATTCAGGAAATTTTCTCTTGGAGCTTACAAATAAGGCAGCTGGCAATGCTGAGTGCTTGGATGCAGAGGCATGGAGGGGAAGAAGGCTAAGTGTGGGCATTCCCTTGTGAGGACAGTGCTGGGAACAAGCCAGTTTCCCAAGCTGATAGAGGCTAATAAAGATGCCATTGGATACGGCTCACATGACAGCTATTTGTGTGGTAACAGCCCTCAGGTGTTACTTAACTGGATTTGAAACAAAGACTCAGACGTGGAAACCTGGATTTGGATCCACCATACAGATGTCACATAAAGAATAGAGAAAAGTACTAATCCTTAACCCAGATCCATCCCATTGTCTCTGCCATGTCAGATACTGGAAATATCCATATGGTAGCAGGCTATGCACTGGACACCACAATTTAAGTGAGAATCTGTTGACAGCAGAGTTTGTACCCTGGCAGAACTTCATGGTGAAAGCTCAGAGCACCTGCAAGATTTGCATTATCCCAAGAGCTCAGCTGTCTCCTCCAGTGGAGTCCAGAAGCAATCCATCCAGGAGCACCTCAGTGCCTTCCTTGGGCTTTGAGTGACCCTGAAAGACACTTCTCTGCTCCTCAATCCACAGCATTTGGGAGCAGTAAAGAGCTCAGAGGCCCTGAGTAGCTGCTCTCAGTCAAGGGATAAATGGTGGTTATTTCATGGGGCACTGCCTGGGTTGCATAAAACAGAGTCAGCATTTAGAAATAGCACAGGATCCTCCTTAGCTGAGGAATAGCCAAAGCACCAGGAGCAGGGATGATTTTTTCACTGCTGATGCTTGCTCAGAGGGGATTTCCTTCTGCTCCTGACCCAGATGTTGATACAGTGAACAGGGCTCTGCTCAATCTAGCTTGGGTTACTGCAGGATGCCCCAAGGGCATCCAGAAATAGCAATGCTGTGTGATCTCCAGTGACCTCCCAGTTATCTCTGTGTGACAATCAGGCTGTTAATTTTGACATATATTAGCTGTAGTTAGTTCAAGACCTCCTTATCTGACCTCTCCCTTGCTGGACTGCTGGGGCTGTGGGAGGTGATCAGACCACAATTTCCCAGATATGACCTGTTCAGGGCTTGTGACAGGTCACTGACAGGGAAAGCCCCTTTGCTCCTGAGTGTGCTCCTTCCTGCCTTCAACAGCCAAAGCTGACAGCTCCTGACACCCCAGTCCCCACTGAAAATGCTGCAGCCAATGCTGAGGCCAGGGAAGAGCCAAGAGCAGAAACTCTTTTAAACCCATGTACTCCTACAGCAACAGATACTATTACTCATGAATTAAACATCAAACAAATACAGCTCTAATTTGCAGTTATTTCCAGCAGATCTTAGAAAACTCTACAAAAATAAAAATTCTGCACAAAACCTAGAGTTTGTGCCTGTTGATGTGGTTGTGCCTTTTTGGCTTTCACAGCTATGTTTCTGCAAAGCTTTTAAAGTGCCAGATCTGCTTTTGAGCATTTTGAACCATGTCAGGTTGACTCATAAATCATAACTGATATACAGACTATGAGACATTTTGCTTATGGCAAAATAACTCTAAGTGTCTGAAAATGCCATTCTTTCAAAACTTAGGAATTAATTCCATTATTTAGGTCAATAGGACTTTAGAGCTGGAATTGCAAAAGTCTAGAGGCACATACAGACAGTGGAAATGCCAAGGGTGTTGAAGTACACCAGACACTGAGCCTGTGTGGACAGCAGTGGCAGGCAGGCACCTAACCCACTTGGATTTGTAAAAGGCCATCATGAACTTCCTCCAGAATTAGGCTGTGAGAGAATTGAGTAGTCTGCAGTACTGTTGCTCCATTACAGCCTTTTCTGTGGGGCAGAGCAGCAAGAGGAAGGGAAGCAATCAGAACCTGCTCAGAATCTGCCCTCAAGTTTCCAGGTACTGCCCCTAGAGCAGGTTTTAGTTGCAATGTTCCCAGACCACTGCAGCATTTGCTGTTACCAAGAGAGGTGCTTGAAGATACCCCACAGTGGCAGATACCCCACAGCAGTTTGGGGACAAAGCCTCCTCAGCTTTGGAGAGGGAAATGACCACGTGTTTCTTCTCAACCTTGCCCACAGAATGTGAAAGGAAAAGCACCGAGTCAGTGATGGAGGAGAATGGTTGTCTTGGCCCTTAAATGCAATGCTACTGTAAAGAAACTGAAAATTTGTATATTCCCTCATCAGATAAAGTAATTATTTGAGTATTTCATGAAGACACTGGATTTGATTGCAAACCAGTGGCAGTGTGGTTACCAGATGCCTGCTGGTACTGGGGCAGATATGCAAGGGATGTAACTACCCGAGATTGATGATTGATTCAGGATTCTCCAGGTGTTCTAAAGTATGCATGGTCTACACAGCCATGATCCCTGTTCCTCCAGAAAAGAGACAAAGAGCCCACTAGAATATCCACATGGACTTTTGCAATTTCTTTTCTTTTTTTTTTTTTTTTTTGCTCTCCTATTTTGTCCTTCCTGAAAATTTGTTTGGCCTCTAGGTATGTTTTTTATGAAATGCATATCTGAGGGCTTGGTTGAGCTGTCAGTGTTATACACCTCATTTCTCAGAAAGATTTCAGAAATACTAAATTTGTAATATCTCTGGGTTTAGACCAGCATCCATTCTTTGCTGCATAACCTGATTACTTTAGGGAAGAATCTTTCAAGTTTCAGCTGGCTTTTATTGGCTATGACTTGTATTTTCAACCATTAGAAAATATCTGAACAACCTGTTTATTAGCTTTTTGTCCTTCAACAGGGGTGGTGTAATAGCAGCATTGGCTGCTGCTAGCTTTCTTCCAACAAAGTAACATTTTTGCGGTTCTTAATCAAAAAAACCTTATTCTCTCCAAACTAGAGATGGAACTGAATGATCCTGGGACAAATGCCTGGATCCAAATGGAATTTTTTCCTTTTGAGTATGAGCTCAAGCTATGATTAATCACCTTTTCTTTCAGTGGAATATACTAGCTTCTGTAAGTGAGCTTTTTCACCTCACAGAGGGAAATGAAAAAGCGGGGTATTTTATTATGCCTTGGATCACTGATGAGGAAAGGCTCATTTGTACAATTCACTGAGCAAGTCTTTTGGTCTATTTCTTGTTACAGACAAATTATATGGTTATATGTTAAGTTACAACACAAAATATTCAGATGTTACATAAAATCAATACAACGCTTTCTGAAAAGAAATATACATTTTAATGTCTTTATTTCTCTTGTGACCAAAATAAAAAGATCCATGTACTATAACAGAGAGAAGCCATTCAAGGGCTGTTACTTATTGTTCTATTGCTGTTACCGCAGGGAAAATAGTAGTAATTTTAAAAAATCATTTCTGCATGATCTGCTTTTGTGTGAACTGATAAGAAAATATGTTCTTTCTGCACATGCAACACATAAGGAATGTTTACTGCCCATATGGTCTCTTGAGGACTCTGACATTAGAATTTCTATGGTAGCAAGTTGAGAGCAAAAAAAGCAATTATCTGAATGCTGTGAATGCTGTAAAACTGTGGTGTTTTCATCCTGCCTGTGCATAAAATGAGCATAAGAAGGACAGGAAAAGCATTTAGCAATGTGCCACCTGTATGGGAATCCTGGATATTATACACCATGGTTGAGCTCTGCTGATTTACATCCTCTGCAGGGTTGCTCACTGCTTTGTACAAAAATCTGCCATGACACAGAGCCCAGAAACGTGCACCAAAGGCTACTGCTGAAGGTGCTTCATCACAGCACGATGAAAGGATGTGATGGACTGACATTGTTCCATTAGAATGAGAAATTAGGTCTTTGATGCTGCAGCAGTTCGTTTCATTCCACATCTGAGTCATCCCAGCATGCCAGGCCGCAGTGGGAATTCTGCTTATGGAACCCTCTGCCAGTGTTCCTGATCCAGCACACGGTGCTGCCTGCACTGGGCTGGCTCCCCAGCTTTCCCGCAGTAAACTTTTCCCCAATACCAAAATGTATTGGTAGGCCTGTCACTGCCAGTGTGACTTCAGCTACTTGTGTTCCCTGGAAAATCACCTTGAATAGAAGATGCCCATTTGCTTTTGACTGTTCTATAAAACTATTCTTTCATCTCTCCTCAGGCTTAACACATTGTTTCAATTGTTTGTGTAGAATAGTAAGAGCTGTGTGAATGAGCAGCCTCCATGCCAGTGGATCACAGACTGCCTAGCATGGGTTCTGTTCTGTCCAGGTCTTAGCTCACCTGCATTGTGGGTTTGTATGTACAGGCACACACACATTTTCCTTTATTTTATTCTCATAATAACAATCTGTCCTCAGTATCTCCATCAGTCAGGAAAACAAAACACTGAGAAGACAAATGAGGAGCAGAAGGGTTTTGTGATCAGATGAGCATTGAGAAAGCAAAGCCTAATTTCCTTTGAGAAGAGCCATAACCCTGTGTTTAATTCCTGACTGTTAAGTTTTTAGGGATGGTGTTCACAGCTGACTTGGGTATGAGCAGTGTGTCCTTTGGCTATTAAAGCTCAGAGCATTAAGCTCCCCCTTAAGGATGGACTTCCAGACATGGGGTCTAATATTGGTAATTTTATCAAACGCAATTTGTTTACATTTTTAATCAATGTGCCCACATTCACTCATTCATGCCCACAGTCCCATGAACACTACCAAATTCTAATGTATGCAGGAAGAGAAAAAATCTGGATGTTGCACATTCAAGGAGCTCGGTCTGAGGTACATAAGGGAGTTTTTTTGAGCTGCAGGGTACCTATAACTATCGGTTGCTTCAATGCTCACTAAAGATTTCAGGTTTCATACACCAAAACAAACAACATTTTTTAAATACAGTTTTTTTGTGCCTTAATGTTGTGTTGTTTGCAAGCAAATACTGCATTTTCACACTTGGTTTTTTCAATTTCATCCATCAATAAAAATTCTAATTTTGAGAATTAATTAAAGCCAAAAACTTCAATGTAAATTCAAAAAATCCAATATCTTAACAAAAAATATCAATCAAAAAGCCACCAAAAATAAAATAAAAGAAAAAAGGACTTGTTTCCAATAGCTGATATACAGCACAAAATATTTAATTGATTGATTTAGGCCATCAGGCACAAGAATGAGTATTCAAATTAACCAAATTAAAAATGAGTCATTTTAATACAAAACTTCCTGA
The DNA here is from genome assembly GCF_012460135.2 of Molothrus ater. Lineage (NCBI taxonomy): Eukaryota > Metazoa > Chordata > Aves > Passeriformes > Icteridae > Molothrus > Molothrus ater. Next base: position 50,381,848 of record NC_050483.2, read on the forward strand.
GTACAAAATTCTCAACCTACCATATGATCTTGGAGAATACTGCTTAAATCAAACTTCATCCCCATTCTGTGACTGCTGCACAGATGCATGTTATTGCCCCTGGGTAGGAGCAAGGGCAACCTCAAATTTAGCATGTCAGGTCAAGGGTAACAGTTCCCCTTCTGAGCTTAGTCTCTAGCAATGGCTCAGCAGAGAACGCATAAAAAAAGAAAAAAAGGTGATTAAAATATAAATAAACAACACCTTGAGAGACTGCCATGGGGTGGATGAGCATTCACTGCCCTCATTCCACGAATGGGAGAATCCAGGCAGAAGCACAGTATCTTGGGAATAGTAAGTTAAGTCTCCAGGCAGAGCTGTGTGCTCTATGCACCACACCACAGATCCCTCAAATGCAGCCCAGGAGCTCCTACCTGTGGCCTGGGAAGCCTCAAAACTCAGCTGACAACAAGCTTTAAATTAAGCCATCTTTAATGGAATGATCTCATTAATAAGCCAGAGCAGCTCCAGTCTCTGCTTCAGCAGAGCCTTGCCTGTGAATTGCTGAGCAGCCCCCAGCCTGAGGGGCAACCAAATAATTGCCCTGCCCGAAAGAGCAAAACAGTGGTAGCTCTGGCATGGGAGGTGTATTGTAAATGCTCACAGGGGACTTCCAGAAGGTATTTCATGCTGTTTCACAGTGATGAGCAGACCTAGTCTGTAGTTCTTGTTCTACAACTGACTGCTAAATATGCACAGCATTTAATTTTCCTTTCATTTCTGAACGTTTCACGGATGCCAAACTAATCAAGAAGTCCAATAGCAAATCAAGAGGCTATAGGATAAATCTCATTATCCAGAATATGTTTGGCTACTGCAATCCATTCTTTATATATTAAGCATTGTTTCAGTGTTAATTAACAGTGTCTAATAATCATTATAAACACTGAAACAGCCAGTGTTAACCACAGGAATAAAAGATTAGCTGGGATGAAGAGGGAGATGTCTTTACATCAGGTTTTTTATGCAATATGGAGTTGCATAACTGCATTCTCATGTTTTGCATGGCTCTCAAACTTTTCAGGGGCAGTAACTTGATCACGTGCTTTCCAAAGCCCTTGCAAACGTTGTCTGTGAAAAAAGTGGTTTTAAGTGACCAAAAATAAAAGGGCAGAGAATTCTCAGCTGAGATCATTGGGTATTCTGGTTGCCTGCACATTTGGAGAGTTTTGAGTGACCTTAACAGCAGTTACATAAGCATAGGGAGAGAAAATAAACTTGTATTAAATGTGTAATACATATGGTCTCCTGACAGGATGCTGCAAGCCATGCAGTGATTTTATAGTCCACGTGCACTGTACAGTGGTTCTTTGGTCTCAAAGTAGGAGTCAGAAATAGTATATCAGCATGAATTCCATTCTTTGTCTTTGAGGGGCAGTCAGTGTGTTAGTATTAAAATACACAATACACTTTGGCTAGCTGTGTTTAACAGCAAAAAATAGCCATCTGCCAGGGACTAGATCTTACTAGCTGATAGCACCACATATGATATGGCTATATACCATGTGCATGTGGAGTAACTATCTTCCTGAGGTGTGCCATGAGGAGCTTTAGGGTAAGGAAAGTGTCCTCAGCAGTTTTCCTCGGGCAAGGGAGCATCATTCTGAGTGCTTCACAGAGCCAAGTATGTCACCTGGGTTGCTTAGGGCCACACGGTGTAAAGACTACACCAGACTGCTTTCCAACCTCAAAGCTAAATCTAATCGGTCTCTGCCCAGGATGAGATTGACAAGGGATGCAGAAGCACTAGTTGTACTGAACTTGGGTTTTCTTGTTATTAAACATTAAACATCTTGTTATTAAACAAGTCCATCACCCGCATAAACTCCGAGTGCTATTATTCTGCCGTGCCTGGATCACACAAAAGTCTCAGCGGCAGAGCCGAGTCCAGCAGACATCCCTCGAGGAGTCGGTCTAAGGAATCGGTTCCCAGTAGGATCCGCTGCGGTGCTGTGTGACACCCTGTGCCGGCTGTCCAGCCAAGCACCTGCCCGGCTGCTCTCTGGACGGAATCGAAATAAAACCTCCGGTCCAGAGGCACGGCGGAGGCCCGCGGGTGCGGCGAGCGGCGGTGCCGCCCGTGCGGGCGCTGCCGGGGCCGCGGGCGGAGCGGGGCCGGGCGGAGCGGGGCGGGGGCAGCGCTGCCCCGGCCGGCCGTGCCCCGGCGGCGCCCGGGCAGAGCCATGCGGGGCCCGCGGGCGGCCCTGGCGCTGCTGCTGGCGGCGGCGCTCGCCCCGCGCCCGGCGCGGCCGCACCCGCAGTGCCTGGACTTCAAGCCGCCGTTCCGGCCGCCGCGGGGCCTCGCCTTCTGCCGCCGCTACGGCGAGTTCGGCTGCTGCGACCCGCGCCGCGACAGCGCCCTGCTGCAGCGCTTCTACCGCCTCAGCGCCAGCCTCGACGAGCGCACCTACGCCGCCTGCGCCGGGCACCTGCAGGAGCTGCTGTGCCAGGTGAGACCTCCGGGAGCCCCTCTGCACTGCGGGTACCCCGCCGCGTGGGCTCGGCCACACGGGGCCGGTCAGCCCCGCACGGAGCTCTGGTGTGGGCATGGATGCTTCTGCCCCATCCCGGGTGGGGATGCTTTGGCCCAGACAGGGATGCATTGATCCCATGGGTGCACTGATCCAGGCACAGGAACTTTGGACAGTCCAGGGGAGTGTGAGCCATGATGTGAATTCCCAAGCCCAGACTGGAGTACCCAGCCACAGGCACATCAGCCATGGCATTGGCACCTGGGCACAGGCATGGGTACATCAGCCCACACATCAGTGCATCAGGGATAGCACAGCAGCCTGGGCATGTGCTCCTAGGCACTGGAAGGAGTGACTGTCCATCATCAAGTATCCCAGTGGACTTTTTGTTCTTTGGCAGTTGTCTAAAAGAGGAACAGGGATGTTGCTCTTCTTTAGTTTAGGAGCAGAAGTCTCTGAGATAGGTAAGTGGGCATTTCAGTTTGCACACTCCCTCCCCTCCCAGGGTTAGGATACCAGATCTGGTGAAGAAACCCACAGGGCACCTGTCTGTACAAATCTTGCTCCTTGTTATGACCAGCTGATGGGGTCAGGTGCTTTTTTTTTGTATTGGGTTACAGCACTTTTAGCAGGTGCCAGGGGCTAATAGTCCTGGTGATGGGTGCAGAGCAATGCCTGTGGATGTGGCCTAGGAACCTCTGTGGTGGCCATCCTGCACAAGGGGGAATTTCCACTCAGAGCTGATGTTCTGGGGCCAGGTATGATAATGGGATGATCACAGTCTGCACAGAGCAAAGTGTCTCACCCTATCATCAGTGGAGGCTCGCATGTATGAAAATGCCCCTAAGACAGAGCAGCTCAGCACTGTGCGAGTGTAAACCTTAAATTAATTCAGACAGTGGAGTCTTGTCTGCTGTGCTCAGATGGGATCAAAATGGCTTTTCAGAAATCCTGCTCTTGGCGTTTTGCCAGTACCTCTTGGGTTCCTTAAAGTGTGAAGAGAAAGACAACACTTTTCCACACCAGGATCTATAGAATTGGCTCCTTTTTCATCTCACGTTGTACTGGAAGCAAAAAACATTTGAATATATTCCTACAACAAGTGTTGTCTCAGAGTCCATTTGCAGATAGGACACCAATTAGCAATGTGTGCTAAGCACTCCTGCTTCTGGAAGTGATAACTAAGTCTCCTGTGTTTGTCAGAAAGCCAACCATTGAAAATGTCTTCAGCAGCAGAGAAATATTTCCATGTGGGAGCAATGATTCACTGAAAATGTTCTGATGAGCTCAGTGCATCACCAGCCCAGATGTGGCTACACACCACTGCCTCTGACTGCACAAGCATGTCACAGAACTTCAGTCATTGCAAACACTCTAGAAACATTCTGCTTCTATTTATTCATTATATATACAATTTATATCCTAGACCTGAATTACCTGTGACTCAGCACACTTCTGTCTCTTTCTGCTCACAATTCATGATTTCTCTCAAATGTGATCAAATTATTTTGACAAGTGTCTCAGTTTGTACTTGTGGATCCCTGCCTTTTCCTGAATTCATAAAATAATAGAACAGTTTGATTTGGAAAGGACCTAGTCCAACCTCCCCTGCAATGAGCAGGGGTAGCTTCAACTGGATCAGGTTACTCAACCTGAATGTTTCCAGGGATAGGGCTTCTATCCCCTCTCTTGGCAACCTTCTATATAGTTATAGTATTTCCACCCTCATTGTAAACAACTTCTGTCTTAAATCTGATCTGTGTTGACCCTCCTCCAGTTTAAAGCCATTACCTCTTGTCCTATCACTACACCTCCCTGTAAATCATCCCTCTCCAGCTCTCGTGTGGAAGGTGCCATAAGGTTACCTTGGAGCCTTCTCTTCTCCACCAAACTGCAAGAGCAGGTGCCTCACTCTGCTTCTCAGGGAACAGCTTGCTTAAAGGCTTGAGTTTCCAGATGAGGCGGTCAAGGAATGTCAGGGATAATGTGGAGGTTAAATGCTTTTCTGAGGAGTCCTGTTGCTTCCTCCAGGCTGATAGCAGCAGTAAATAAGACATTGCCTGATGTGGGTGTTCCATCAGACTGTTGGAATTCCCCAGATAAGGAGCTGCCACTGAATTCCTGGAACAGACAGGATGCATTTGGTTAGCCTGTCTTAATGTGACTTGTTTTGTTTTCTGATGAGTTATTTTCATAGTACAAACTTGTTCCAGCCCTACTGAAGTAACTGATCATCTGCCCAGTAGTTTCCTCAGTCTCTGGACCTCATCATAGTTTAAAATTAATGAGCAGACAGCATCATTTGGAAATTACAATTTAGATCTAATATCGATTCTGGGCTCTGACTACGGGTAGAGCTTCTTGGCATTTTGAGTTATGTGAACATGACAGGATGATGTGAAGGCTGAAGGACCACAACATTTGCTTTCTAAGCAGAGAAATTCAGCAAAAGGCATGAGGCTCCATCTCTTCCAGAATAAAATTTGGAAAATATTTCACATGTCTTGAAAATACCCAAGGACATGCTTAGGTACTTTCAGGCTAGTGATAGATCTCTGAATTTCACTGCCAGTGTAATGCTGCTGTAATTAGCTGTATGCCACCAGGAATGTTGTAAGGAGGGAAGAAGTTGCCCCCAGCTTCTATTCAGACACAGCTGAGGCCGTGGTGAGCAGCCTGCAATGGCAGACACAGGGAATCCTTGTCTCTGGGCTATTTTAAATTCTGATGCTGAAGCCAGGGCATTGCTTTGTAATGCATAAGATCACTGCTTGCTTTGAAAGAGGCTTTCACAGAATGAGGTACACCTGAGTACTCAAGAGAGAGGCTCATCTCTCTGAATGGGAAACCTCCATAGGCAACAACAGATTGAGCTCCCACCCAGCCCTCCCATCAAATTCTCTTTCTATCTCATTTCAATTTGTCTTCTAAGGCAATTTTTTCAGTCATTACAAGTGAATTGACAAATGCTCTGTCTCTTTCTGTCCCCGGCACACCTCATGTAACCAAGCCAAGTGTGTTACCCAATCTGCCTGTGTAATTTCGGTGTTTTGTTTCACAAGCAATCTTCTTTTTACCACAATAATTGCTGCTCATTTGGAAGCTTAATAACCTTCATTTTGCAATGAATGGCTTGACATTCCAGGAGGAAAGCTTATTATACACTAATGATCTGTTATATGGCCTCTCAGTTTATTATGGTATGTAATGGAAAATAAAATAAAAATTAAATATTGTGTATGCTCATCAGCTAATTTAAACAGTTCGGAATCTCAGATGTTACATCTTTTCAGCTATTGAATAGAGTTGTGATCTGCATTAATAAATGTCTCCCTATAGATCTAGAAACAGCTCCCTATTTTTTTTTATTAAGCTGGTTTTGCTTAGTAAAAGAAGCAATGCCAGATAGGAATTAAAGAATACAGAATTTATTTACATAGTGGTTTCTCTTCTGACCTTTGTTGCCTCAGGTATTTACTGAAATATAACTTTGAAAATAATTGAGCCTCCACAGAGTCATGTTGCATTATTTGAAGAGCACTTTTGAGGTGCTTGTTGGGAAGATGCATTATAACTGGAAAATATTGTGTTTATTACAAGCAAAAACCCTTGCAAAACAGAACTGAGTCACTTTGGTCAGTTTGTAATTTACAGACAGTTTTACTGAATTGCAGCTTTTTCATAAGGAAAATGTGTCTGTAGGAGTTCTCATCATGGAGATTTCAATGAGCTGTGTGAACTTGATCCAGTCCTTAAGCAGATTTCCAAGGCTGCACCTTCCATAAACACGGGTTGAGCTGCAGCTGCTGCCAGGACCTTGCCTGGATTATGGCTCTTTGTGCTCACTGTCTGAAATCCTGTAGCCTCAGCATCCCTCGCAGAACTTGGTGACCCATGTCATGATCATGAGATGCCTTTCCCCACTCCTGGCTGGGGATGTAAACTATCTGTAGGCAAAGGTCCACCAGCAAAGGCAGCTGGACCCAAGCAAGGACGGTGTCCTCCCCTCCTCCTCCACTTTCACATCCCACTCCTTCCAAGCTGTAAACCATATCCATGTTTGAGGTCATGGCTGGATTATCAGATGATGAGGTATGAATGTCCCAGGCTTTGACCCTGATGGCCTTTCCCATTCTATCATCAGTGTGCAGGGCCTGAATCTTCTCAGCTAATTCTTTGGTTTCACTTCTGCTCTGTGATTATTCTTATTATTTCATAGATAGAGTCAGAGCATCCAAGGAAGAAAAGTCTCTTTTTCCCCAGTACGGTCTGCTAGGGTGATATAGCAACATAGGCGTCATTGCAGGGTTTTTTGAAGAGCTCTGTGGTTAGAATAAATGAGTAACAGCTTGAGGAAGTCAGCTTTCACCAGGAAAGCTGAAGATAATTTCCATGAGTGCTGAGACAAACCCCCTCTCTAAGATCTTTCCCTCTGTTAACATATCTTCCGAATAAACCACAACATATCTTGTAATTAAGATGAAATATCTCCAATTAGCATCACTGCTCAGCTGTTTCAAATCTGATCCAATAAATGATTTGAACCTTTTTCTCCCTCCCTCTAGGAGTGCTCTCCATATGCGGCTCACTTGTATGACGCTGAGGACCCCTCCACCCCCGTGCGGACGATCCCAGGGCTGTGCCAGGACTACTGCACGCAGCTGTGGCACAGCTGCCGCTCCATCTTCCGCGCCCTCTCCGCAGACCCGGAGCTAACGGCGCTGGAAAACAACGCGGCAAAGCTCTGCCGCTACCTGTCCCTGGAGGACACCGACTACTGCTTCCCCCACCTGCTGGCCAACCAGCACCTGAACCAGAACCTGGGGCTGGTGACGGCTGACGCCGAGGGCTGCCTGCAGCTGTGCCTGCTGGAGGTGGCCAACGGGCTGCGCAACCCCGTGGCCATGGTGCACGCCAACGACGGCACCCACCGCTTCTTCATCGCCGAGCAGGTCGGCCTGGTGTGGGCCTACCTTCCTGATGGATCCAGGCTCGAAAAGCCATTCCTGAACATCAGCGAGGCTGTGCTCACCTCGCCTTGGGAAGGAGATGAGAGAGGGTTTCTGTGTATTGTCTTCCATCCTAAATTCAAATTTAATGGTAAAGTGTACGTCTACTATTCAGTTGAAGTTCATTATGAAGAGAGGATCCGAATCAGTGAGTTCAGAATTTCTCCTACTGACATGAATGCCTTGGACCATGGTTCTGAAAGGTATTGTACACACATTTTTTTTAAGATCCTAGAAGGCCACTTGTGCATTTTTAAAGATCATTAATGAATGAGACTTAGCTTCATGTTTCTGCATTCCAAAGTTAGTCCAAGTCCATGTCTAGTGTATTGAGGTACAGAAGCTGTGTGTCCTCCATGGCTGAACTGCAAGTGTGCAGGGGTAAAACATGTACAGTTCTTAATTCTGGCATGTCAGAGGCTTTAACTAAACATGGATTAAACATTATTTATAGTTTGTGTTTTGAGGTTATTGTTGGGTGGGGCTTTAAAGTTTGTTTGTTTTGTACTTTTGTGATTACCCTTTAAAACAGACTTCTGCAAAGAATGAGTGAAATTCTTTCCAAAGCCAAAGATTTCCAAAATTAGTATAAACAAACTAAGTGATACCAGACCAAAGATGGATTGGTCCCATGTTTCTTTATCTGAACAACTCAACCCTTTGATATTACAAATTTAATATCAAATTAAATAAAACACAAGTCACCATATTATTATCGAGTGCATTTTAATTGGACACGTAATTTGTTTGACTCTGGTCTTGCAGTTGTTCCACACTAATATGCACAGATGATGAGAGACTTGTTTGTAGAATCAGGCTCACAGATTTATAACCTGTTGCAGAACTATGTTCTACAACATATAGAACCACTGTTCTATATGTTAGCTATGTAATATGTATATATGTAACTATATATGTATATAGTTATAGAACCACTGTTTTAAGAGACCCTTGGATATTACTAATTCAAAGATTTTTTCTTCATTATTTGGATTTTATTAGGGGCTTTCCAACGCCCAGCTGTGGATGATTCTAGCTCAAAAATGCACATAGCCTAATGGATGATTCTAGCTCAAAAATGCACATAGCCTAATGATAGAGAGGGGATACTGGTTTATAAAGCATTTACAGCAATCCAGTGTAAACAGCCCTGTAGATGACAGGTAGGGGGAATTACAACGTGGCACTCAGGAAAGCGAATCAGAAACCTGCAGGTATCAACAGCCCATGAGCTGTCTTGTTTAAGAATCCTCAGGCTCTATGTTTGTAACAATTTCTGTGCTTACTTAGCTTATGGTTAGTACAGCAAAAGCTTAAGAAAACAAGCTTGTGGTCCTATTGTGCTTGTGTAGGCTCAGGGCCCACTGACTTCACCCTGAGCTGCTGCCCAAGAGGGAGCTCAGGCTGACATGTGCTGTGCACTGCCTTGGCTCAAATGCATGTGTCTGTTTAACCTCAGATGTTTCTCAATGAATTTTGGTTTTTTCCATCTTCTTTGGGAGGCTGAGGAAGATTCACCTTTGTGTCCGTACAGGATCCTTCCTCACTCCTCCTGTCAGCTGGAACCTGTGCACTCTTGTACAGTTACCTTGTCACAGAGGTGCTGACATTTAACAGGAGGTGACAGTAACTCCAGAGCTGGGTTCCTTCCCACAACTCACAATAACTATCAACATTTCAGAATCGAAAAAAGATGTCTAAAAATGAGATGCTTTAAGTAAATGTTATAATTTGCTTTTGTAGCTATTAAGATGCACTGCCAGATGAAATCTGGACTCTTTTAGAATCTGGAAATAATAAACTTCAGTTGTTATACTTGGGAACCTCCACTGCATGTATTTGTGGCTTTACCATTCTATAAAATTATAATTTATGTATTTTTCCCCTTTCATGCTATGGAAGGTATTCCAAAAGCATAAAATAAACAAATAAAATAAAGGCTGTGGGGTTAAAATTAAGGTAAATTTTGTTGGTACTTCTTTAAATAGCCTTTGGTAAATTCAGTTTGTTGTTGAGGCTGCTTTTAACTGCTCTTTAAACTCAAAAGATCCTGAGTGTGTAATTATCATTCAAGGATTCTTCTCTCTTTAAGAATTTAACTATTCCTTAATGTTTGAGAAGTTTTATGTTCGCCTTGAAAGCACCTGGCAGGACTGTGACAAAAGCTGCACAGATGCACAGATGGACTGGAGTCCTTTCTCTTACAATTTCCAATTGGTTATAAGCTCAGATGCCTCTTCTTTAATAAGTTATAAAGAAAAATAAAAAAGAAGATTAACAAGGAGGAAGAAAGAATCAGAGGAAAAGTTTAAGCAATTAAAAGTATATTTTGTCATGTGATTTCCCAGACTTTCCATATTACACAATTTAGTGTTTCTGTAATCTGGAAAATATGTTGAAACTATTTAAGGTTAGAAAATCAGCTATGCCCAAGAAAAATTCAGTAACTAGGATATGGAGGAATTTGTATCAAAACCAATCTGTGGCTGCTTCCATCTGTCAAGATCTACACTGTCATGACATTGCTCTGCCCTATGCATAGTGCTTGTGCAGTAGGAAATTGCTTTCTCCCTGTTTTCACTTAGGATAATCCTTGAAATAGAAGAACCTGCTTCCAACCATAACGGAGGAGAGCTGCTCTTTGGAGATGATGAGTATCTCTACATCTTCACTGGAGATGGAGGCATGGCTGGGGATCCTTTTGGCACCTTTGGAAATGCCCAGAACAAGTAAGAGTGTATTGGAATAATACCAGTATAGCTGGACAGGACGTGCCTAAGCTTGTCTGGCCGCTGGTGCTGAACGCAATGGCAGCAACTGTGGTGTTTTCACCCCAGAGACACTTTGGGCTGGCTGGGTGCTGCAGCTGGGCACGTGCAGGCAAGTCCAGGCATGCAGGAGCTCTGGTGGCTGTGGATAGAGCTTCCCCCCATAACAGGGTCTGCTCCTTGGGTTTACCTCTGGCAGAGAAGCTTTAAGGCGATGGTGAAGGAAAGGAATCGGTTCTGATAGAGGGTTTTGGTCCAGAACTTTATTCCTGGCCCACAGGCCTCTGAATCCAGCAATAGCTCCAACAGAACTCCCCGAACCTTGCGGTTGCTGGCTCTCTTAACCCCGGGGAGAGGGGGAGGGAAGGGGTAGGGATCCCACCAACCTGGGTACATAGAAGGAGGTCTTAAGGGACAAAGGACACCTGGGTGGCCCAATGCCCCCCTCCCCAGGGATAGAGGACATCCTTTGAATCTACCAATCACTCTGGAATTCCAGGATTGACAGACAGTGCTGAGAGGGGAAAGGAGAGGTGACTGACACACCTGGGATGGAATTATCCAGGGAGGGACCTGAGGTTCTGAGGTAAACCCTGAAATCACAACGCAACAGAGTGGATCCATCCCTATGGCAGCTCCAGGGTGTGGGAAATCAATGCTGTGAAACCCTAGACTTTCCAACCCTACCCTCCCCCACAAGCTCTACTTTTGCCAAGTTTTTTTAATAAATGATCAATCGTGAGCCAAATTATCAAAACTTTCGAAAAGATTTATTAATCTATCTGCGCGACCGAATTTCGGTCTCCAAGACCACTACAGCCAAAGAGACAGCATTGAGCCCGGGGTCGGTGCTGGGTGAACCTGGACCTGACCTCTACCGCGTCAGAGTCCCCCCCGTTCACGAATGCCGCTTCTTGCAGCAAGGTTTTATACAATTTATTGTGCCTGAGGCAAAGGTGTCCAAATTTCTTTTGTAACTCTTCACATTCATCGCTGTTCTTTTCAATGTGCAGAGCTGGACAAAGGTTGGGTCGAGGTGTGCACTCAGCGTTGATGGCTGACTATCTTGATTGATGCAGTCGGCAAGGTGATAATCGCTTTTAGGTGGTTCCCAACAACTCGAGATACCGGTGATCATTGCCCTGGAAGCTTCTATTCTTACGTTATAGCATCAATCGTTATCTTAGCTTGTGTCCAGGAATTCGTTGTAATCTGAATAGACAGCTGCTCTTGGGCCGAGGTGGTCAGAGACATATGTTTGGATTTTTACAAATCTTTTATACCATACATTAATACATGAATTATCCCTATACCCTACCATATATGACATTTTCATTTACCATTTTCATTTCTTCTCGCAATACAGATCAGCGCTGCTGGGCAAAGTGCTGCGGATCGATGTGAACAACAACGACCGCGGGCCCCTGTACCGAATTCCCCCCGACAACCCCTTCGTCAGCGACCCCGCGGCGCGCCCCGAGGTCTACGCCTACGGCGTGAGGAACATGTGGCGCTGCTCCTTCGACAGGGGGGACCCTCACACCAAGGAAGGGAAGGGGAGGCTTTTCTGTGGAGATGTGGGGCAGAATAAATATGAAGAAGTTGACATCGTGGAGAAAGGGAAAAATTACGGCTGGAGGGCGAGGGAAGGGTTCAGCTGTTACGATAAGAAACTTTGCACCAATTCTTCCTTGGGTAAATAGATGCGCTCTCGTTTTTGCGGTATTCACATTCTCTGAACAGAGAGAGGCATAATTCTCTCTCCCAGGATTTTTCCCGGGGAAAGCAGTGAGAAGCACAGAGAGAGAAGAGAAAACAATTCTTATCTCTGCTTGCTGCTCCTGTTGTTTGGCACGTGTACAATGTGTTATGGAGATTGTTTAGCGAGAGGGATTTGTTAATTGGACACCAGTGATGGTTGTTTTTGATTGGCCAATTGAGTCAAAGCTGTGTTGTGACTGTCTGGAGACAGTCATGGGTTTTTCTTTAATATCTCTTTTGTATAGTTATAATATAGTATTAGTGCAATACAATATAGCTTAATAAAGCATTTGTTCAGCCTTCTGAAATCATAGAGTCAGAGCACATTATATACATTGGAGTCACCCTGAATCAATACATTTTTTAATTCCTGCCTTCAAAGCATGGCTGCTTGGTGGCAAGCACACCTTTTTGAGGTGTAAACCTCTGCTGTCCCTCTAGAAGGGAACTGGTTTGGGCATAAATACTGAAAGTACAAATGTTGCTGTTTCTGAGTTAGGAGGAAAGTGAAACATGCTAGCTGTTGTTTTTCTAGGTGATTGGTGTTGTTAGTGAAATTACTTTGTGATTCTGTGGTTTAGAAGGACAATTTCATCTTTGCCACATAAAATAAGCTTTTGTGCAGAAGCAAGAAAAATTTGGAGGAATTGTATTTTTCTCCATAACTCACCCTTATTTAAAAAAACAGAGAAAAACATTGACTGATCAACCCTTATGCATACTGCCTACTCTGCAGGTAACTGAATATATGGTGTATTTTCATTTCTTTTAGCTGTGCCACAAAGGAAAACCTCATTTTATTTTAATTTCTTTAAACTGTTCAAAACTGGATTGAGGGTGTTTGCTGGCTGGCTAAATTCCAGTGAACATGTGAAGTCAGAACATATTGAATTGCAAGGGCTTATGTGGACCATGTCTTGTGCTGGAACCTCTTCTCAGAGATCCAGGGGGGAGGTGGAGTGGGCTGACACTGATTTACATTAGCTGAGATTCTGATTCCTTTCTCTTCCAAGTGCTGTGTGTTGTTGTTTAATTCCTAATATTAACTCAGTTTAAATTCCTTCCTTTTATTAGCTTTGATATAAGTACAAGTGATTAACTATTTTTTTATAAAAATGTCAAGAGCAGGGAGCAGATTTTTTGCACTCCCTTTGCTGAAGCAGTTGTCAGAGAGCTCATTTATTGCTCTCCTGTGTGACAATACCCACATGAGCATTCAAGGCAGACACTTTACTGAGGTCCCCAGGGATTCAGAGCAATTTTTGATGACTTTAGAGACCCTTTGTTAGAACAGTGAAATGTCAGAGCCCCTTTAGAATGATAAGTACAGCGAAGTGTGGAAAACACCTGCTTTAGAGGAAATTCCCCTGGTGCAAATTCCTTGCTGGCAGAGCTGCTGGGTTTGCTACCTGCAGCATCTGCTACATGGGCAGGGAGAAAGGCCATGAGGATGAGGAGGAAAGGGTACCATGAGATACCTGTGAGTCAGGAGTTTCAAAGGAAAGGGGAGGAAGTATCTAATGAAGACCCTCAAAATCAGGACATCTGATTTTACTCCATTTTACATTTGTCTTATGTTTTAACTTACATTTCCCAGTGAATATGCCAGTACTACATCATTCATGCCTCTGCCATCCCATAAATATTTGATGGCCCTTTCAAGTTGCTTCTCCATCTCAGAGGAGCAGAAGCTATTTGTGCTGACATCTGACATATCTTTTCATCAGTGCCTGCAGTCTGGAGTCACCCATCTCTTTTTTTCCTTTCACCACTTAGACAAAGCTGCATTGGGCAAACATTTCCTGCATGGGTGCAGTGGCTCTAGGAGTGACCTGTGAATTTGCAGCTAAACCAGACAAGCTCTGTAGAAATGTGCCAGAAGCAGCACTAACAGAGATGGATTGTAGTGGGAGGAGAAGGGCTCAGGAGAATGCTGAAGTGTCTTGGTGAGGGGCAGGGCAATCAAATGTGATTCTGAAAAGGTGAAAATCAAACTAAATACAACTCCATTGGCAATTCATTTAAATAGAAGATGCACCAGGGAACCTGATTGTACTCTGCCAGTCTCACAACAATCTAGATAAAGAGCTATTCTGCAGCATGTGCAAAATAAGTCACAGATCTTTTCTGCCTTACAGATGATGTGCTTCCAATTTATGCATATCCACACAAAATGGGGAAGTCTGTTACAGGAGGCTACGTCTATCGAGGTTGTGAGTCTCCAAACCTGAATGGCCTATACATATTTGGTGATTTTATGAGTGGGTAAGTAAACACTTAGGGCACTCACAAAGTTGTACCCCCAGCCAAAATACCCCCCAAAATGGCCTGATAGTCCCTCAGCCCTCCCCTCTTGTTTTTTCATGAGCTTGTGCTGCCCTTGAAGGCAAGGGCTTGCAGTGTGTATCATACATTTGGGTTAATATTAAACAATCTTTCACTCAGAGAAACTGCAGTTCCTATTGCAGCTAGTGTGGGTAGGAAGAATTAAATATCCATTCAGGTGTCCATGCTAGCATTCATAAATCATCTGGGTCAGGCTGTAGAAGTGTTCTTTTGCCTTGCAGACGCCTGATGTCTTTGAAGGAGGATCATGCTACCGGAGAGTGGCAGTACAGTGAAATCTGCATGGGGACAGGACAAACGTGCATGTTCCCTGGGCTTATCAATAACTACTACCAATACATCATCTCCTTTGCTGAAGATGAAGCAGGTAATCTTTTAACTTTGTGTCACACTGAATGGCATGTTTCAGAACAAAACACCAGAGAAGGGATCAGAGAGGGCAGCAGGTTGTGGAGAGGCACAGCACAAATCTTTAAAGTGCCAATTCCCAGCACCTCCCAAATACCAAACCAAAGTTACAATGCTAATTTTGAGGTCTGAGTGCCATGCAGTGCCTGCAGTGGGAGATGGAGAGTCAGTTGCCTTGGGACTGAGTCTGGTGTGCTGGACATGCTGCTGCCCTTCCCTCTGGAGAATAGGGAGCAGAGGGGGGCAAGGAGAATAAAACAAACTTGGAAAAGAAACCTCATTCATCACAGTGCCATGCCAAGGGGAATGCAGGCCTGGGAGCCTGAGAAGCTGAGACCCAAGGGAGAGCAAGTCTATCCTCTTGTCTAGTCAAGAAGGCTGTGGGCATTATTAATGGGTACAGGGAAGCAGATGTCAAGAACAGCAATTATTTATCTGCTCACCTGGGCTGGGGTATTTGTACCTCTCAAGATGAAGCAGAACAAAAGTCTGTGTTATGCCTTGCATGAGGCATCAGCAAAAGAGTCTTTAAGTCTATATTTTATTAGTGCCAGCTGGGATTTTGCTTTGCATAGGACTGAAGGATCTCAGTAGAGCTTTGCTGTGTTTTCATGACTGCAGACATTTTGATTTCTGGAAGGGAGCTGCTGCTGTGATTTGAAGAGGAGGAAATAAAGAGTCCTGGGGTGCAAGCTGGTGGTGTCTGTACACTGTTTGTACAAGCACTGCAGAATGTGCAGCTCATGCAGCCCCTGGCTGGGGGCAGGCAGAGGATGAGCCCCACAATGTGTGCTTCATGTGTGAGCCAGCAGTGCAGGAGTTGTGCTCTGCCCTGCTCCAGGGAGGTCTTGGCTCGTGGTCACAAGCACCTGCTTCCAGAATGCCCCAGCTTTTGAACATCTGTTTTTTTCCTGCAGATTATGTCAAGTTTGGATGTTGCTCAAATCATATAAATGCAAATTTTTTCTTGTGAATGCAAATCCTCCAAGTTAAGTATTAGCTTGAAAGTTTGACTCTTTTTTTAGAGTTAAATTCAGTTTTCTTTAATGGTTAATATTCATAGAATTTACAGCTATTTCACAGTGCTGTAGTGAGAAGGATATCTTAACCTACAATCAAATAACTTAGTTCAAATCAGCTTTGTGCCAAGTGCAATATCAAGCTGTTGATTGCAACCCTTGCTCATGCACATGAGGATGACCTCCCTCATCCTGTGCTTGTCCACAGAGTCTGGACATAGCAGGGGTGAAATGCTGCCACCATTTTGCCCTACACTGTGCCTTGCATAAGCATGGTAGAGCTGAGTGGAGATTTGGGCTGCAGTCTTTTTTCAGAGGCAGTTAATTGCCTTGTGTTTGCTTTATAGTAATGGAAAGAAATCTGTTGATAACAGTGTGGTGAGGTTGCTTTATCTGCCGTGAACAGTCTTCTCTTGTACCTTTTTTGTGTACTAGGAATCTCATGTTTTACAAGTTTGCCACACAGTTTATTTTAGCAGGGTTTTCTTCACAGAAGCACTGAAGTTTTGGAGTTGTTGCTCTGATGGATGTTAATCTACCTGCTGCAGTGGGTGTGCAAATGTTGTGGGGAGATCTCTATTTATGGCTCATTGCAATTATAAAGCCATCAGCTCCATCCCTGGCCAGCAGAACCTGTCAGAGACACCCCAGGCACTCTGTCTGTGGGTCACATGTGTGTAGCCTGTGTGCTTCATGGCCTGAGCATCCAAACTCCTGCTGGTAACTTCCAGGAAAGAGGGGCAGGATGTAAAACACACATCCCCACAAAACTCAGTGCCAGCTGTTTCCCATCCCCATTTGGACCAAGGTTTCCTCTGGCCTGTCATTAATGAAGCTGACCAGAAAAATTAAGCCACCAGCCAGGAGTAGCCAAGGGTTTCTGCCCTGGGATGATCCAGGAGCTCAGCCCAGGGCAGCACAGGAGAGCAGGAAGGAGGATGGAGACTCAGCCTCAGCTGCCACCAACTGCCTACACATTCCTTTGCTCACACTGATCTCTCTGTTCCTTCCCCTCTTTCCTCTGGATTACCCATAGAACACCCAAAAAAATCTCCCTTACTCACTAAGCAAGTCCACAGAGCCTCTTTTTCTATTTTCTCTCATTTTTTAAATATTGCAAGTATATTTTTTCTCTCTGATCCTTTTTGTTGCACTTCTCAAGCACTTGAGCTCTCAAAATAGTGCCAGAAAGACTGTTTGTCCCAGTCTCCCCTGCACAACAGGAGAAGGATAGAAATGCAGTTAAGAGAAAATAAGTCAAATAAAGGGTTATGGACATTGTTTGGTTGAAGGTTGAGCCCTGCACATGTGACCTGACAGAGCTGTGATGAATCAAATGCCTTTTGTCTGATATGTCTCACCCTGTGAGTGTGCTAAAGAAAGCAAAAGCAAAATCTTGTTCTCCTGTAATTCACCCCAAACGAGCACTTCATCCAAATGAGCACAAGACAGTGAACTTTCTTAATTTCCTTTCCTTTCATTTCAACAAAAGTAATTCAGGGTTTACCTGTTTTACATTAGAGAAGTCAAAGGACACAGATCATAATGAGATGACAAGGAAGGTCTGGGCAGGTGAACCTGCAGCAGAAATTTGTCCAAATAGTAATTCATGACACTTTGTAAAAGCTGCCACTCACTAGGAGTATTCTATGCCAATGGACTGCAGATAAGCTCTCAGACCTGTGATGCAGAGTTAATGCCTTTGTGCTGTAAAGGACAGAAACTCCATGGACAGTTTTCATGGGTGTGTCTGGTTTTTTTATCTTTATCAGGGGAATTGTACTTCCTATCTACTGGTGTACCAAGTGCCACAGCTCCCAATGGAGTGGTGTACAAAGTGGTGGACACCTCCAGGTATGAGATGTTCTTGTTGCAAGGCCTGGTGATGGTGCAGTGAGTCCTGGCATGGATGGTGTGGATGTGATGGTGTGATGTGATGAATCATGTTGGCTGACTAATTAACTCTTCTCCCATGCTGGGCTCTTCTGGGGAATTCAGTCAAGGAACATCTGGAGCAACCCTTTGCAGGTCTGCTTTGCCTCTGCAGTCGTGGGGGTCTACATGCCTGGTGCCAAACTTTCATGGGGCTTGTTGGTGATATGTAGGTTTGGAGATTTCCTGAATGCTAAAGAAGTATTTTATGGGTGGCTTGTCTTTCTTTGGCAAAGTTTCTCTAGATTTCTGCCCAAAAGAAGGCACTTCTTCTCAAGGTGTTTTTTCTGAGTTCCTCTCCATCCTTTTTTCATCTCCCACAAGAGCCCTGTTCCCGCAGACCATGATAGCCAAAGCTGAATCAGCATGACCTGCAGTGCTTTCTTGGGCAAACCAGACATGAAAATCAAAAAGTACATTCTTCTTAATGTTTCAAAGGGCTATATGGATTGAACAGGAAAAAAGGACCATCATTACACCTCCTGGATTCCATCTGCCTGTATCTGAGACTGGGCAAGGCAGGGAAGAGCTGTGTTTTATGGGAAGACTTACAGCTGTTTTTTCCATCTTCCTGTTTTTAAAGTGTTACTATTATTGGCTGAACACCAAGCTACTTTCAGCCAGAGACGGAGAGTGAAATTTTTTATAGCTTTTCTTTTTAATGGATTAAATTTACAGCTTTAGCTAACTGAGGATTTTGAACCAAGCCACTTGTCTAGTTTTATGTTTTATGAAACCAGTCCCCAAAATTAAAAAGCCCCCAGATCTGTAATGTGTTTCCTCCAACTCTCCTCTGTCAGGAGCATTTTCCATTATCTAATGCAGCAGAAGAGTTCCTGTAAACTGTGTATGAAGGAGCTGCTATTACGCAACCTGTGCAGAAATAGAGAAAGCAGGAGTCAAACACCAGCTGTGAGTTTAACTTTTAAAAAAAGCTTCATTCATGTTCAGAGTACCAAAAAAAGTAATTGGAAAGTTCATAAAAGTAGGGAACATCCTTGTATAGACAGTGGAGAGAGAAGCTCTCTGCCTTCCACAGAAATGCAAATGCAAACAATCCCAATTGCCCAGGAGTTGTACTCTCCAAATGCAAACATCATGCATTTTAGAACCAATTAAAAAACCTCTGAAGAAGTCTGAGGATTACCAAGATGGCTGTCATAGGAAAAAGTGGTGATGAGCTGGATGTGGCTTCCCAGAAGTGAGATACATCTCTGTGGCAAACAAATTGTGTCAAGATAAAGCACTGTACTAAGACAAAGCCTCTGAGGAGACACTCAGAGTTCTTTTCTGAAACTAATGCATTTTTGGCACGACACTTGTTTGGGCTTTCTGTATGAATAATAGTGTGTTATTTTGCTTCCGTGAAAACAGTCTGAAATCTTGCATACACATGACCTTTGTGTCAGATGTTCAACATATACTATCTAGTTTTGTAATTTTTATTTTCATTTTGATTAATCTCTTTCTGTCGTGCTTGAACCTGCCAATGTTTTATTTCCTTAATGGCTTCAATAGTGTCAACTGAAAACACAGACAGAGGACTCCACTGCCTTGTGAATATTTGGACTTTCATCAATGGTGATCTGTGATTCTTTGGTTATGCTTTCTATTGTAAGAGATTAGTTGCATCATTTAAACAGACTTTTTTTTTCCCCCAATAAGAATTATGTTCTTAGAAAAACAATGGGAAGCAAAGTGAGCAAAGTGTTGCAATGCCAGAGGAAAGGAATTAATTGTGCAGTGTATGTGTCCCTTTCTTTCAAGGACAGCACCACCAGGAAAATGCCGAGTTGAGCCATCGCCAGTGAAAGTCAAAAGCAAGCGCATCCCATTTGTGCCAAAGGAGAGTGAGTGCAACTCTTGCTGTTTATTATTGGTTCAAGTTAGCTGGCAGTAGATACAAACTCCAGACCTGCACTATCTGTCCACATATGTGGAAACTACCCAGAACTTCACTCTTCAGGGTATCCTCAAAATTAAATCTTTCCAGGTGTTTTGGATCTGAGGAGTTGGTTCAAATAAGTAAGCCATACAGTATTTCCCCTTTCCTGGCCATGTGAAATTTCCTTTGTAGTTTCTGACCCTGTTCATTTTCCCTTTTTCATGCTACATTTTACACGTTTCATTACCACCAGCTTGGTTTCCCTGTAACTGTGCCTGTCCAGAGACCCTCTGCTCAATGGTGCTTTTCAGTGACAAGTGATTTTTTGCAGTAGCTTCATGTAGTGGAGAGGATATGATGGGTAAAGGGTTGAGAAGCAGCTCATAGAGCAAGATGAGAGCTGAGTCATTGTTAGTTGAAAGTGAGAAAATATGGGATGAGAAAATGCTCCCAAAAGAATCAGTGATCACACACTGAGGTGAACTTTTGGCTTACCCAAACCCTCCAGGACCTTTTGGTGCTTCATGCTGCATGAAGTATTGTACTGCTAAAGCTGGAATAGTCAGCAGAGCTGAATCTGCAGCAAGCCAAGTACTCTTTATGTGAGGTACAAAAACCTAAACACAATATTAGGATCTCAAAAGTAGACTAGGCAGTATCACTGTTCTTTTCCCCTGTGCTTTTAATTTACACATGTAGGTACCTAGGCAGCACCCCAACAAATTCCCTTCCAACTCAGCGTAGTCCATGAATTTTCATAGTCCATGAACAAAGCTAATGGTACTGCAGGAACTACAAAGTCAGGGTACTTTTATTTAATTTTTAATTACATTAATCACGTTACATTGCTTTTGAGTCACTAACAGTTCCTACAGCTTTGGCTTCAGGGAATAATGAGGGCACTCAGCACCTTGCAACACTGAGTCTTTAAGGTGGAACAAACTCTAAGGCTAATTATTGACTGCTGACATGCCTGAGCACTCAGTATCTTCAGAGATGTTCCCCTTTTTTAGCTGTGCAGGCAGCTTCCAAATATTTGTAACTTGATTCATGTTCAACCATTTTTGTCTGTTTCTGCTTATGCGTTATTCTCTACGCAAGTCCAAAGTTCAGGTATTTAAACTATACATATAACTAAATCTTTTGGGCTTGTTTACAAGGTAGCTTTTGTCATAAATTAAAACTTAGAAATGGTGGGAGAGATTCTACCTAGTGTGTCAAGAGCTACACTCTCTTTCTGGTGAAAAATAATCATGGCCATTTTGCTTCAGAAGCATGCAAACAAGGATGTGTAGCTGTAAATATTTATTGTTTTGGTTAGTATTTAGTCTGTTATTTAGTTTTTTATTTTGGTTAGTATTTAGTCTGAATGCAACAGAATCACCAGGGCATGTGCCTTGTATTAGCTATGAGTGCATTTTTTGGAAGTGTATTTAATAAAGAGTTTAATAGAGAGTATTATATAATGACAATTTGATCCAGTGAGGTGAAAAGCACTCCCAGGTGACCATTAGCTGTCATGCAGTCCTACACAGTATTCAATCAGTCCCAGAGGTTTCAAGTGCTTTGCCAGACCAGGCTCCAGCAAATGAGCTGTGCACAGGTAAGGCCTTCAAATCTGTTTCTTGCCTTGAGAACCGCAGCTTTCAAAGGAAGGAAATATTTTCATGTCATGAACACATTTCCTTTTTAAAGACCTTATTTGGAAAAACATGGACCCCTGTGAGGGTTTGTCTTTTGGGGACAATAGATACTAAGCACAAATAAGACAGTGATATTTTTCCTCCTCTCTGTACTACCAAGAAATGTTGAATGAGGATGCATAAATCTGGGATATAATTCAAAGTCATTATGTCTTTGCAAATGTCTGTGACACTGTTCCAGCTCTGTTGAATGTTATTCCATGAAATTCTGAATTGCTTCCTTCTGGCAAACTAAAACTTATTTTTAAGCTAAAAATGAAACACATGTGAATAAGTAAATCCAGTAACACCTGGAAACTGTGACAGCAAAGAATTTTCATCTCTTCAGAGTTCAAGGCTCTTTTATTTTTTTTTCTTTTTTTTCATAAGGAAGAACAAACCCAACCCCAAATCCTGTTTTATATGTTGTCCTGGCAACTCTGTTCCTCTTGCACATTCCAGTTGCCAGAGAGAATTGATTTTGAATGTTCCTGATTTCAGCTCCTCTGAATAAAGCATCTGGCCCAGTGGGGAGGCCACGCTCTCCTCTGGTAACGATCCAACCCCCAGTAATGAAGAGAAGAGCAGAAACAGAGCCTGTCTGTAAAATGCTTTCGGTGGCTCTTCACCGGGATGTGGTGTAGAGCTCCTCTCCTGACTGTGAAGCTCCAGCACCGACCCTTTAAGGGCCAGCCTGACATTTGCCAGGAAACCTCTTGGAGCTTCCTTTTTGGGAGAGACTCGGTTGGCATTGAGTCCTGCAGTCCTCTCTGCTAGCTAACACCAGCCGACATTTTCACTGAGGAAATATCGGGTCCCTAAGGGTGTCGTTGCTTCCCAACAGGACCAAGTAGACAAATTCCAAGAAATTAGTTGTACAAGTCAAAAGGAGTTTGGTATAGTTGGTTTCAAGCATTGCCCAGAGAGTGACAGACACGGTTCTCTGCCTTTTCCCCCGACAGAGTTTATTATGAAAACACCGCCACCACATCCCCGCCTGCAGACCACCACCGAGGCTCCGTGGGGAGGCGCCCCAGAGCCGCGGACCCCAGCGCCGCCACGGACCCGACCCGGGCTGGGCAGCCCAGCATCTCCCAGCGGCAGAGCCCCCGGGCCGGGGAAGGGGCCGGAGGAGGAGAAGGGGCAGCGCAGGAAGAAGAAGAAGAAGAAGCAGCGCCCCGGCAATGGCGCGGTGCGGCTGATGCGGCAGGGCCGGCGCGGGCGCGGCCGGGGCAGGCTGGAGGTGTTCATCGACGGCGAGTGGGGCACGGTGTGCGACGATGGCTGGAGCCTGCCCGCCGCCGCCGTGGTGTGCCGCCAGCTCGGCTTCCCCCACGCCGTGCGGGCCGCCAAGAAGGCGGAGTTCGGGGAAGGGAGCTCGCTCCGCATCCTCCTGGATGATGTGCAGTGCTCCGGGCAGGAGAGGACGCTGCTGGAGTGCTCCCACGCCGGGGTGGGCACGCACAACTGCAAGCACGAGGAGGATGCTGGCGTGGTGTGCAGCCGGGAGGAGGTGACAGACTGGTGACAACAGCCAGCTGAGGGACTTGGAGACATCCCTCCCTTGCCCAACCCTCTAAACCAGCTGCAGTATTGAGGAGGGTATGCCCTGCCATGGGGATGCTGTATCTGTTCTAAGTAATTTTACGTTTTCTTCGTGTTCGTCCCCACGCATTTGCCTCAGAGGAAAAAAAAAAAAGAAAAATGAAGCACTGAATTATGTTGGGGGCAGGGGCTGCATTTCTTTGAGGTTTTTTGTAGGAAGAAACCCCCAAGCATCAGCCTTTACAGACCAGAAAAGAGATGCGTCCTGTTGCCCTTTCCCATTTCAAAATACAGCATTCTTCAGCTGTGCATCACAATGTTTTGCCAAAAAATAAGTTCCCAAATGACTGTGTTTCACTCTTATGGAAGCATTTGCATTGTTTGCCTTGCTTTGCCACCTGCAGCTCTAAGCTGAGGTTTCTAAGGACGTGCCTTTCTAAATCTGTGCCTTTCTTTGCAAATTACAAAAGTATATATATTTTTTTAACCTTCCACTCACTAGTTTAAAGGAAAATTATTTTTCTGTAATGCTTTTTATTGGTATAAACCTATTGCTCATCAAGGATAAGCAAAATCAGGTGGTTTAGAAGAAACCATAGTGTACTGCATGGAGAATATTTCTGCAGTTTATATTAGCCTAAGTGAAAAGAACCCCTTTTACATGAACAGGATTGAAAATCTGTCCCTTTTTAGATGCACAGAATCATTATCCAGTTCTGAAGATATTTTTGTACATGTTTTTCCACTTTCCCAAACTTTATAACATGTACATGTTTTTCCATTCAGTTTTTCACAGGTGTGAATGACTAGACAAGAGGTAATGCACTGGGGCAATAATCCAGTAATATTTACCCCTTTTTAGAGGATATTAAAAAAAAAGCAAACAAAAGCAACCCTATTTTGTCTGAAATGTGTTTTTCACCTGAGTGGCAATGGGAGACACCTGTCTTATTAAAGAATTTGGCCTGGTTATTTGTTTTCCCTGCTGTAATCAGGATAGGTTTTGTCCTGCTGCTTACACAAGAACATGAGAAAGACAAAAAGATAAAAAAAATCTAAACCTCCTCAAATGTAAAATGACCAGTGTGTCTAGAAAAGTTCACAAGAAAAACCTTGTATCTAGAGACCTTACTGTGGATATTTAATTTAACCCAATTTCAAGTTGACAGTATCTTCTTAAGCCTAAAACATATATAGGGTAAATTAATCTGGTTTAAATATTTTTCCTGAATTTATCTTTCTGATAAATTCTCATTAAATTGTTTTTGGTATTAAAGAACACCTTCAACACACAGAACCAGATGATTAAAAAAAAGTATTTCCCCTTACTTCTTATGAAGTATAAAGGAAGAACAGATGCATAAAGTGCCTTTTGAGAAGTACTACTCTCATTTCATTTGAAAACCTACAAATGCCATCACACACCAGACTGTTATCAGGCCTTTCCCTTTGCAGTGAAGTTGTAAACTTATTTGTTTCAAGTGCAGAAATTCACTTCAAAGTGTTCAGGGAACAGAAGAGTCCTTTGTAAACTTTGTAAATTCTTCTGTTAAAAGAGTTGGGACCTACTGAGCTGGTGGAACTAGAGGGCTGGAAGAAAATGGAAGGTGAAGATACAATCATTCTTTTTCCAAATTCCTATTCCACTTCTTTTGGCTCCTTAGCCAAATTTCAGCTCCCTCTGTCTGAGACATTCTAAAGAGAACCTTGGTCATAGTTATACTTGAAAACTTCTAGGTAGAAAAAAAGACCTGCACAATAAAAGTTACCCTAAAGGAATTGAGGTGATTCCAGGATGTCTGCCACAGACAAATTAGGCAGGAATTTCACCAGCATTTCCTAACTATTAAGTATTCTTTTTCTAATTTAACTGTTAGTTACTCTGCACCTGCTTTAGTCCGTTTGAACATCCTGAGAACAAGCAGAGGCCAAGTACATCTTGGACATTGCTGGTGGGGATTTCCAGCACCCCTGGCTGGCAGGCAGGGTGACACACAGGCTCTGGTGGCAGCCAGGGGCACAGGGGAGCCAGCTCTGGGTGGGAGCAGCTGTGCCTGGCAGTGCTGGCACAGAGCCCTGCACCCCGTGTTTGCTGGTGAGGTGTTTGTGATGCTGCTACATGGGTGCTGCCAGCTCCACAGGCAAATATTTATTAGCAGAGAAAGAGACAAGACTTGTTAAGTAAAGGGGTTTTTTCCCTCTTATCCCTTCTCCCAGCCTGCACTGAGTGGGGAAGGTGTTCAAATAGGATTGAGCCAGCTCAGCACACGTGGCTGTGTGTGCATGTCTGTGCCTGCCAGCTCAGTGCACTGCTATGATCTGGCAAAGTATTTCTGACCATTGTGGTCCCTTCCAAGCTTAAAATATATCTGTTCTAACTCCTGGTATCTGTCAGTCTAGTTCACTGGTACTTAAATGATGAGCCTGTACTATTTAAAGCACACAAGTACACATGCATTTAAATACCTGCTATCTCATCTGTTGTTTAATAGGATTCTTAATGATATCATTTTTAAATAGCAGGATGTCACACCAAGTAAGCATTAGATAAACCAATAAGCCCTGCTGCTACACTTGAACATGACAGTATAACTCCTGGAGGCTAATTCAGGATAAATCTTAAACTAGCCCACAGTGCAACCAGACTTCCTCATGTACTTCCTTATGTGGCAGTCCCAAAGTTTTGTCTAGTAGCAATATCATTTATTGCCTTGACTCCTGATTCAACTCTGTGACTGAAACTAGAGCACCTGCATTTTTCCTTACATAGCTTTCCTTAAGTTAGCACACCTGCATCACATAGAGGACCCACCATATCCCTAAGGGAACAATGTAAACTCAACCTTTCCATGTCTTTTTCTCTACCTCCAAGGCAGGGTAGCTCTGCCCAGAACTCAGGATTTTTCACTTACATCCTTGTGGTGCCCAGCATCCAGCCTGAGCACTCACTGCCACGCTGTGTTGCAGTCTGCAGTATTGACATTATCTTCATTTGAACTTACCACACTCTTTCCAAGAAATCCAATAGATAAATCTTCCCAATCTATTGAGGAATAATCTTTAGAGCTTGCTGCTCAAGCAGTGGAGGGATAGTGAAATAGGTAGGGTGTTGTATCAGGGGCTCTCACTCAAATGCTGGCAAAACTCTCCTGGAGCTGAGCCCTGGCTGGAGAATGCCATGAAGATATCCTCCATGTCAGGGGAGTTTTGGCTCTGCCCAGGTCAGGCTGCAGGGTATGAACAGCATGAGGCACATGTATCACATTAAATAAGCAAAGAGAAATCCATTGACATTGAAATTGTACTGAAGACATGGCTCAAGTTCAGAAAGCTCAGTGGTGGCACTGTGGGTGGCACTGGCACAGGGTGCAAAGGTGAGCCTGGGGCCCCAGCTTCACGTGCTGCCATCGTGCTGCCATCGTGCTGCCATCGTGTTTGTCTTGCCTTTATCTCCCCTATCAGCCTCTCACCAGTTAGACCTTTGTGTTGGGCTTTATGACGGCCAAGGGGAAACAGCAGCTCTTGAATGCCTGCCCTGCCCCAGGGCCCAAAGCCAGCAAACCACTCCCAGGGCTGTGCCAGCTCAGCCTGCCTGTTTCACGAGTTAGCATTGATGCAGCTGTGGGGGGACAGTCCCCAGCACAAATCCATCCCTCCGTAGGAGAGCTCAGCCTCTTGCTGTTTGGGTGTGGTCAACATAGAAATTCAGAAGCACAGAGGACAAAAACAGTCATAAGTATCAATATCCAAGTCTGATTTTGTATTGGAAGCATGCCAGTAAGTCCTCTCTGAAGGTCAGCTTGGCATGCGAGATGCATTGGCCCCCTTAGATACTTTCAGACATAAAATCATATTTTTCTCTATGAAAAGAGATGTAAGCATCTTTTGATAACTACTAACTGTATTCCAAATGTAAAGCTTTAAGAAAACATAGGTTTTTTTCCTCTGTAAACCAACAAAACATGGAGCCCATTTGATGTGTGTTCATACCTTGCTGCCTTGTACATGACTTTCCCAAGGCTCTCATGTCTGGGGCACAGGTGCAGATATAGAGCTGCCTTGAGCAATGTTTCAACATTGTCAGAAAAGCAGCTATGATGGAAATGGCAATCATTCCTTTGCAATAATGTGGTAAATAGGGATGCTATTTTTAACCAAAAAAAAAAAAAAAGCTGTAATGTTCAGTCAGTTGTACAAGTATCACCTCAAGTAGTTTGTTCTCAGGGGCATTAGCTGTTGGCAATCACTAAATGCTTATACTGTTCCTGTTAGTAATAACATCTTGCCAGTCACTTGTCCACTCCATGCTGGAAATTTTTATTGACTAAGAATGATCAGAACCTCAGTATATAAGGGCTGGGGGACAACTGACTCAGGGTGAAAATCACTGCAAAGGTCTGTATTTGGCAATGCTGGGTAAGTAATACCTAATCCACTGCAGGTTTTGTTTTGACTCCTATACCCAGCTATATCAACCTGTGGCTAGAGGTCTGATTTTAGATCAGCTAATTTATCATTATTATCATTACTAACTTGTTATTAGAGTTTTCCTGTCCACATCTGCCGTGGTAAATTCTGAGTGACCAGGACACCCAGCTCTCTGGCTATTTGTGTGCTGCTGAAGGCATTTCCCAGCACAAGAGCTGCCTATGCTCTGCCTTCTCCTTGCTGTCCTCACTTACAACTTAAACAATGCTGCACTTTCAGAGAGAGAACAGAATGTTTTCAAACCTAGACAGCCATGCAACGCCATGCAAAAGAGAGCAGGAGTTCGGACCAACCCTATGTTTCACCAGCTTTTCAAATTCGCCTTGGAACTTCACCTGTTAACAGTTCCCAGTTCTCTGCTCTTGTGGTCGGCTCCCAGATCTCTCTCGCTCCTCGTCTTTTCCCGGGAATGTGCAGGTTGGCAGAATGTCCACGCGGTGGCAGTTCAGTCCCCAGCAGCAAGGGGACACGGGGGAAAGCTCAGCCCAGCTCAGCCCAGCCTTGCTCCTTCCTCCCAGCGCAGCGTGGGGCTGCCGGGCAGATCATAAACACAGGAGTGTCTTGGGATCATGTCCTTCACTCGGGGATATAGAAACACGTTAGAATACAAAGGGTTGTATTAAAGTTTGTTGGAACAAAAACAAAAGCTTTTATTGAAGTTCATCTTTAAAGCATGAAAAATAAGATATTTCTGCAGTGTATCCAGGCTGAATACTTAGGCGAGTTATCAGGATAATTATATTTACCTGAGATTGTGAGAGTGTACCTGATTTACTCGGGGATTAGAACTGTATCACATAGCCTCTCTTTCCCATAAAAATGTATAAAATACAAAATAGTTTATCACCTCCCAGTTAGCTGCTCACAGGTAAACAAGGTACAAGCAGGACTTTTTCACAGGAATTATTCTGAGACTGATTCCAAATGAAACAACTTACACATAGTTATGATCTATTCTTGAAGTATGCTGAAAAAACATTGATGACACTCTGAAAATCAATGTTTCATCAGGAAGTTCATTGAATGTCTTTAAAACCATGATTTCATCGGCTAGCTTTGGTTTTTAAACATCAGCTAGTTTTAGTTTTTAAACTTTGTCTGGGTGATGCTATTCTTGCTATCAGCTATATCTTTGCTAGTGATGGATACTCATACCATGTTATCATTATATGCAGTGCCTGCATATAATGATAAAAACTTGGTCTTGAACACTTCCAGGGATGTGGCATCCACAACTCCTCTGGACAACCTGTCCCAGTACCTCACTATCCTCATAGTAAAGAATTTATTCCTAATATCTAATCTAGATCTGCATTCTTTAAGTTCAAGGACATTTCCCCTTGTCATACCACTACACGCCCTTGTAACAAGCTCTTTTGCAGCCCCAGCAATAAGGTCTCTCCTGAACCTTCTTATTCTGTGGGCTGAACAGCTCTGACTGTCTCAGCCTTTCTTCATAGGAAAAGTGCTCCAGCTCTGTGAGCATCTTCGTGTGTTCCTCTGGACCACGTCCACATCCACATCCACATCTACACACGTGCACACACACAGACACACACACAGACACACACGCACACCCACCCCCCCCGCCACACACACACGCACCCACGCACGCACACACCGCACACACACCCGCACCCACGCACCCGCACACCCATCGACACACACCGTGCGCCTGTGTTTTACAAGCACCGCGCCCCAGCATAGGCCGCTGCCGCCGGGCTCTTTAAACAGGGCCGTCCCCGCCCGCCCCGAGGCCTGGCCCGGCCCGCCCGCCCTTTGCTTCTCGGGACGGGGGAGACTCTGTCAGCCGGCGGGGATGGAGGTGCTCTGGGCGGCGGGGGGGCTCCTGCTGGCGCTGGCCCTCCTGGCTTTCGTGCTGTACTGCTGCTACGTGCACTACATCCACGCCAAGTACGACTACATCCCCGGCGCGCCGCGGGAGAGGTAAGGGCCGGCCGGGCAGGCGCGGCGGCGGCGGGCAGGCTCGGTGGCTCCGCTGGCAGACCGGAGCCGTGAGGCGGCCTCAGAGCAGAAAATCGTCCCTCCAGCCGCTGTCCGTGCGAGGGCCGGGCAAGGGCAGCGGCAGCGGCGAGGGGTCACGCAGCCTGGGCACAGCGCTGGTGGGTGCCCGCTTCCCGGGCAGCGCCGGCACCGCCGGGGATCCCGCATCCTGCTCAGCAGCACGGCCTGGCCGGCCGGGGCTGCGTGTCCTGACCTACATGGCCGCAGCGGCACGAAGGGGCGCTTCAGAGCCGCCCGCAGGAGCTGCGCCATTGCTCCTGACCCTGCAGAGGGATCCGACAGCAGCGTCAGCCGCGCAGGAGGGACCGCACCGCCCCCGTCCCTCAGTGCGCCTGGAGCCACGCTGACCCTAACTCCAGCAGTCACCTTCCGTGCCCTCCTTCGTAAGCCGGGTGTTTAGCTTCTGCCAAAAATAAATAAAAATGTCGTAAGTGATAAGGGGTGATAAGAAAGCTGCCAGCAAGGCAGTGGCAGCGCTGTCACGAGGAGTCATAGCCCCTGCAGGAGTGTGTGAGCTCCCCACTTAACCTCACCTGTGGGTGCACATGTCCTCCCTACCATGCCACAGGAAGAGACACCAGCACTCGTACACAGCCTGACAGGGACACCACTCTCTCCTGCCCACCTCCAGGCTTCAGCCTCCTTGTATAATCAGGGTCAGACACCAAAAGTAGAAAGAGGATGATCTTGTCATACCTGAACCTGCTCATCCTTGGGTTCATTTTGAGGTGTGAAGTAACACCGTGGTGTGATGGCACACCAGAGGAGCCACAAGTGGTACCTTGTTTCCTGTGCTGCAGATAGAGCAGTTTCCAGAGCTAAAAAAGGAAACTTCTGTGTTGTGTTTCAGGCTTTCACATCTTTTTTGGGATACAATTACAAAGGAAAAGTCAAACAAGTGGAGGATTAAAAGTTTCTGTAGATGTTGAGTAACTTTGTAGAGTTCTTGTTATTTTAAATGCCTCCCAGTTCCAACAGTAATAAAATAAGAGCCTGTTTTTCCCCATAGTTTATTTATACTATAAAGGATGATAACATGGCTCTCTGTCTCTCAAATGGAAAACAGATCTTGAGTGCAGCTTGCTTCATTTAGAGAGGAGCTTGGCCAAATCTTCCCTCAGATTTATACAAAGCCAATGGGAATTCACCATTCACAGTTGAAAGAAGGAATTTATCTCTAAGTTTTTAATGCAGCTATATTTGAAGAGTTAACATTTTTTATTAATTTCTTCAATTTCAATATTAACCAGTAATTATCCTCCTCAGTATTTGAAATTATGCAGTTTGGGACAGAAAGAGATGATTCCTAATTTCCCTTAACAGAAATCCTTTGACAGAAATGAAGTTACACTTACCAGGGATAAGCATGTATTAAGGAGCATTTAATGCAAATATCTCTTTCATGTACAGCAAGGTAATAGCTGCAGTTAGGATTCACTCAGACAGGCAAAGAGCAAAGCAGTTCATGGGGTTTCCATCCAGACCCAAACATCTCCTACAATACAGCATAAGAAAAAGATCTCATCCTTCATCTCTGTGCTGGTCTTCCTGGCTGCATGTGAGCGCCAGCCTGTCTTTGGTGCCCAGTTCACCAGCTTGGTGAGGGCTGGGCATTGGCACAGCTCAGAGTTATTTTCATCTTCCCTTACAAGGAAAACATGAGCAACCAGGATTACAATCCATGCAAAACCCTATGCTGGCATCCTCATGACACTCTTAACCTTCATATTCTGCAGCTTTTTATTTGGACACCTGCCAATCATATGGAGAATGGTGAGGAAACAGGAGTTCACACCAGATGTCTTGCTGCGGTGGTAAGTTGAGGCACATCAATAACATTGAATGGGGTAGTCCTGTAGCACATATGGAGAAATCAAGGCACAAAGACCCTTACAGAATTACATAATTAGCATCATTGAGAAGGTTGGCAAAGGAGCTAGAGAGAGAGAGTATTGATCTTTCAGATCTGATTAGATATTAGAAAAAACTTTTTCACTGGAAGAATGGTTAGCCATCGGAATAAGGATAGTGGTGGAGTAACTTCATGAAAATGTTCAAGAGGCATTTGGATGTGGCACTTGAGGATATGGTTTAGGGGTGATTATGGTGGTGATAGGTTGATGGTTGGATCAGATGATCTTGAAGGACTCTTCCAACTTTGATTATTCTGTCCTGTGATTCTCTCTTAATGGCTTTATTGGCTGGGGACTGCAGTAGTTCCCACTGCAATGTGCTCTGGTCCTTCAAGGTTATTAGGTCTGAGCTGTTACGTGTTGGTAGTTTGTACCATAATTCTCTTTTTTAAATTTTCTCATCTTACAGGGCAGAGAAATATGGACCTGTTGTACGAATTAATGCCTTTCACAGAATCTCAGTATTGATTGTGTGTCCTGAAGGAGTGAAGGTACTGAAAAATAAAGCCAAATCAATGGTGGGGATAGGCCCATCCCTCCATAACAGGAGAGCTGGTGCCTGATGATCAGAGCAGCACAGAGCAGTCAATCCGTGCTTGGCTCTGGCTAGGTTAGGAGGATGAAGTGCTTGGCTCTCCAGGCTGTCCTGATTTTTTTTCCTTGATCAGTTAATTTATTTTGTTACTTTTATTTAAACAGCACATATAGCAAACATTTTCCATTTGTGAAAAGCAGGCTGTCTACAAGAGCTTAGTATCTCAAATGAATGGGGCACAAGAGACCAAATTTCTTTCTCTAAATCTTTGCAATTACAACAGAGTGAGATTTCAGGTCATTGGGCAAAAAAGTGCTAGAGGGATGCAAAGCAAGCTAGCAGCACAGGAACTGGGGAATCAGGGCATGCCAAATAATTAATCTACTCTTCAGACTATAGCTGCAGAAGAGGAGAGTAGATATGTGTGAGTGAAATTTTGTGTTTTGTCTGGGAAACAGATTGCACACAGTATTCACTGACCTGAGGTTTGATTTTAGGAGTTCTTGATGTCACCACAGCACCCAAAGGATCCGACAGTGTATGGTAGTCTCTTCAGCCTGTTTGGTGAGAGGTAGGCAAAACCCATCTGAAGCCACTGTGATCTGAAAATAAATGCAAGATTAATAATATCAAAGGCATGTCATTTTGACTCAGACCATTTACCTTAGTGTGGGGATTAATTTCTGATTCCAGACACACATAAGCAGCATGTACCTATTAAACTATATGTCAAGTCAAATGTCCTTCCAGTCAGGGAGAAGGATATGTTGGATTTTGTTTTACCTTGATCATGTATCCTTTTTCCCCCTGGGGATGTCCAGTTAGTCTCAGAGCAGTCTGCTAAAGACCATCATCAAAGTTCTCAGATTTTAGAGCACTGATTTTAGAGCACTCCATAAGGCATGGAAGTTTGCAACTTCTAAATTCAATTCCAAAAAAAGAGAATTTTTCTTTGTTAGTCTGAAGCTTTTAAAAATAAAATAATCCAGTTATAATATTTATTATTTACATAACAGGTGTAATGAACCAGCATCTTATTGGACTCAGCAGTCCACACCCACCTGGAGAAAAAAAATCTGTGTTTTGGTTGTCATCCACAGCGATGCAATGGTTGCATACTCAAAGGTGCTCCTTACACATGGAAAAATTGAAGAAAATAGATATGAAAGACTTACATTTGTGACTACATGGGGTTTAGCAGGCTCCTTTGCATAAACCTGCTCCCTTCCTTGTTTTCCTGTGTGCTAGGTTTCTAGGGAATAGCTTGGTAACTGTTTGCAACCATGAGCACTGGCACAAGCAGCGGAGGATAATGGACCCAGCTTTCAGCCGAAGGTAAGGCAAATACTTCTGGGACCTTCTAACTGTTACTTCTACTGTGTTGTCATGCTTCTCCCTGTCATTATTTGATATTTGGATGAAAAAGACCCCAACATTCAGTGCCAAAATCATATTTAACATAGAATCCAGCACTCCATTCCCATGCTAAGTATAATTTGACCAGACTTCCCACAGAGCAGTGACACCCATGAACTTAGCAACGGCAGAAAGGTCCCAAGGTTGTGTATCCTGGAGCATGGTTATGGCTGCCTTGTCCTGTTGGAAAAGAGAAGGCAGAGGGTTGGTCTGGTTTGATGCATTGTGTATAGGGTCCAAAGATAAAGTCTATGTGCAAAGGGCACAGGCCACTGCCCTTTGCCATGACACATGTTAATTACATGGCAGGGCAGAGCAGGACCGATGTAAGAAGAATGTAGCTCATTCTATAAGCTTGCTTTTTAATGCATTAAGGCAAATTAATTATAAATTTTAAAAAACTTGACTACTTTCTATGGAAAATAACAAAGGTTCTTTTGACTGAGCAAAGATCAGAGCCCCCATTACTCATCTTTATTGATTGTTCAGCTACCTGATTGGTCTGATGGAAACTTTTAATGAAAAAGCAGAGGAGCTGATGGAGAAGCTGGAGGAAAAGGCAGATGGAAAAACAGAGTTTAGCATGCTGTCAATGATGAGCCGGGTGACTATGGATGTCATTGGAAAGGTACCAGCTATCCCTTTCTTGTTTCCTCTCAACTGGCAGGAAGGGATGGAAGTGATGCCTACCAGCAGCAGGATGGGATCAGGAGCTGGAGGCAGGGAGAAAGACCTTTACCCAGCAGTGCCAGAAGACCTGCAGGACTAATAGTGCCACTTCCATTCAGTCCATGGGAAAGGGCAGGTAGGGAAGGGTATGCATAGTCTAGGTATGGCCTGCAGGATGGGGACACGTTGCAAAAGTCTTCAGTCTCATGCCTCCCACCCCTCCATACCAAAAGGGACACACCAGGGCTCTCCCATGGTTGGAGGTTGTATTATTTGCATTGCATGTCAGCAGGAAGGCTGCCTTATGCTGCCTTTTCCCTTTCTATGCAAGCCTGTTTGGGAGGAATGGAGAATAGTGGTAAATTATTAATCCACTCAAATAAGGAGAAAACATAATGTTGATATTGGCCGCCCCTCGCAGCCTCCTGCAAGGTAGGATCCAGCCTGAGATATTTTTAGGGGAAAAGGCAGTGCTGTGAGGCTATCCTGCTCTTTCACCCCCACCTCAGCAAGTTGCCCTTTTCTCTCCTGCTTTTTAGGCAGCCTTTGGGCTGGAATTGAATGCCCTGAGTGATGACCAGACACCTTTACCCAACGCTGTGACTAAGATCATGGAGGGACTGAACAAGGCCCGCGACCCCTTCATAAGGGTCTGTACTCCCCTCACTTCAGTCCCCTCTCCTCGCATTCAGCTGCTCCTCCTTGAGTTCATGGAGCTGTGTCCATATGTATCAGGGAAACAGTCATCTGTAGATCTTTCCCTCCAATGGGCATCAAGATAAAATTCATTACTGCTTTAAAAAACTCAGAAATTAATTTTGTTCCCCCCTGCATGTGTCTCCTTCTGATACAGTTTTATGCTCTTGTACCTATTAAAAATTGAGATTTTTGCCATTTGTCCATGAAGGATGGCAGCCTTCACTCAGAGTGGAAGAGCATTCTTGCTGTGAAAAAATTATATTTTCAACCCAAATTCATCTACCAAATTCACCTGCTAGGACATGATGGATGTAATATGAAATGTTTAAGTAAAGAATTATTCCAGTGTCTCATGAAAGCTGTAGTTCAGGCTTTTAGAGCTCCTGTTTTCCTTTTTGAGACCAGAGGTGAGATTCTGCATTGCATGCTGCAGTTTGGGAGGTGATGAATTTTGCTCACAGTGCCCAAAACATCAGCTCTGACTCTGATGAGACACGACATCAGCATGCACAGATTGAAATATTTCTTATTTCAGCCCAAACCCTTCATCCCCCAGGCATTCAGTTTGTTGCATGGAGAGCAAATGTTTCTGTGACAAGTGTCATTTAGTGCAAAACAAGGTGCTCACATGTAAAATAACACTGACATTATTTTTGCCAACAAAAGGAATAAAATGACAAAAGAAATTCTGTATTCAGTTCATGCCAGGAAAGCAGAAGATGCTAAAGGAGACCAGGGAGAGTGTGAGGCTGTTGAGACGTGTGGGGAAGCAGTGCATTGACCAGAGGAGAGCAGCCATCCAGAATGGGAAAGAAGCCTCAATGGATATTCTTACGCAGATACTGAAAGGAGATGGTAAGAGACACCTTGCTATCACTGTTTGAGTGAATTTCTCTGTGGTATTTTTTGCTGTGAAATTCAGGGAGGATTGTTTAGGGGATCTAAACTTGGATCTTCCTTTAAAGTTGTTTTCACACTGAAGATAGTGAGAGTTGCTTTGAAAATTCCCTGTTTCTTTGTTTTGGATCAAGTACTGGTCACGAGTCACCACTGAAATGCCCACTCAGCATCCTCTCTTGATGCCACCTCAGCCAATATGTGCCCAACAGGGCAGAGCATTCTGGCTGGTCCAACTGGGGCGCAGGGACATTTTCTGATTTAATTTGTTTTTCTATCTTAACAGCTCTGGAGGAGACTAGAGATGATGAAAACATTCTGGATAACTTTATGACTTTCTTTGTTGCAGGTTGGTAGCTATTTTAATGCTTGGGTATGTCATGTGGGAAGCTGTACTCATTCTTGAGCTGTCTACAAGGTTAAGATTAACATCCTTTTTAATCATAATTAACATCATTATTAACATCATCACTCCATGTGATGATGCTGCAACCAGGAATCTCTTGGTTGGAAGACCAAGTATTACACTGGCATAGGACCACCTGGGTGAGGTCTGAAGAGAATTCTTCATTTAACAGGCAAATGATATATTGTCCTCTTTCAGTGATACCAACACAGCAAATAATGCCAGGTTGCTGTTTTCCAGCCACAGCTTCCCACTCTCTGTTCCAGCCTCTGTCCTTCCACTGCCCACTGGGGTGCAAGGCTGTTCCTTAGGGGGTTCTGGCCCTTCTACCCAGATCCCACTAAACCACCCAGCTCCCACTAAACCCCACCAAAAACATCTTTTACATGTTCAATGTGTCTTTGCATCACCTCATCCACATGATTAAATGCCATTCTTGCCTAAGTAGAAGAAGGCACTGTCGAGCCAATCAGAAAATGAATGGGCTGAGTAATTATATGAGATAGTTGGGGTTTTTTTGCAGATCTTGCAGTTCAAGATGATTTAGGTTCACAAGAAGGTGTGGTCAAAATGCTGTTCTTTAGCAAGAAAGATGTTATTGTAGCAAACATCTTTGCAGAACTCTGTTTTCTGTAATGCTTAAAAATAGTACATATGTCTATCCATGAAAAAAAGGGAAAAGTGTCCACATCAGAGAGTCACAAAGTGGGTAAGGTTGGAAGGGTCTTCTGGTCCAAACTCCCTGCTCAAGCAGGGTCATCCTAACATGTAAAGCAGACCTTTCAAAGAAAGATGATAAGAAGCTCTGTTTTCCCTCAAAACCAGCAAATCCTTCCTTTTTGGCAGCACTGTGTGTCCCATAATACGACAAGGCAAATCTTGGACCTCACTGGCCCTCCTTTTAGGGAGCTCATGACCAGTAGGCGCTGCATGCAACCATTGCAGCTTTGCTTAGGCATGATGGGTCATATCTTTGCCAGCTATGTCCTTTTCTTGTCATTGTTGAAAGCTCTTTATGTAGACTTTACATACCTATTATTATTTCCTTTATTTTCTAGCATATTTAAAATAAAACATTTGGGGTTTGATGTTTAGAGCTTCCAATTCACAAACACTTTGTAGACCACCTTTGTATCATGTTATTATTTCATACTAACTTTTAAACTGGTTTTTGTTATCATTAGGTCATGAAACCAGTGCCAATCAGATGACATTTACAGTAATGGCACTGGGTCAGCATCCTGAAATACTGGAAAGGTATGTGTGCTCCAATTTTCAGACCCAGCTAGATGTTAATTTCACGGTGAACTTAATTGTAAGGTTATTAAAAAGATAGGATCATTAAATTCTAGCCTCCCTTCCAAAATAAACAGTTTCCTAGTACCATTATATCCAAAATGGTACAATGGATTATTTCAGTTTCACCTAGGTGATTTTTTTGAAGCCTTTATACATGCAGGTCCCAAATGCCCCCTGATTCAGCTGCCTTGTATGCACATTGCCTCATCCTGATATGAGGTAAAAGTTCAGGAAGCCTGGATGGGAATTGGTTGGCATTTTGCCTGAGGATGGGTGTTTAAATCCAACTCAGTGTCTGGAACGTAAAATAATGTGATTTATCAACTTGCCTCGCAAGAAACAGGCATTTGCATCTCACAAGTTTTAACTGACCTGCAGGGCTCAGGCTGAAGTGGATGAGGTTCTTGGTGCCAAGAGAGACGTTGACTATGAGGATCTTGGCAAGCTCACCTACTTATCCCAGGTACTGTAGGAGTGAGGTAAGGTACCAGGCAGAGCTGTTTGGTAGCACCTCTGACATGTCATGGAGGAGCCTCACACTTCTAAAATTTTAAAAACTATGCTAATATTTTATCCTGATAGTGTTTGTCCCCAGAGAGTCAGCCAGCAGGTAGCCTGACACATTTGCAGCAGCCCAGACTTATTGGGAAGATGCTCCTCAAATGTACAGATTCCTTCACTGCTTTCCTTAATTATTTCCAGTCTGGAAGCTAGACTAGAGTTGCATAATCCCTGTCTGTTTAAGGTGAAACAATTGCTGTAATTTTAAGAGAGGTGTGCAAATTTGAGCCCAACCTGTATATGAATCTTGGACACTTTCCTAATTCATTGCTTCATTTTTGTTTGATTATTGTTTAAGCATTTCCAGCTATGATCTCACCATATGCAATAAAGTGGGATTTGAGGATAGCCAAAAATAATGGCTTGGTTTTCTAGTGTCAATTTTTCATTATTCAATCTTGAAATCCTCTTCAGTCACTCAGGGGTGGTGGGGGAAAGAGTTTGGTCCTAAAAGAGGTCTTATGTATAAAAGTGCTGGTTGGCAATGAACTGCAAAGCCAGTGTTGGCTATTAGCCAGTGTTTGTGTTGCATTTCCTTTCTTCACAACATGGGGGACACCAGTAGCCCTCAGGAGAGGCTGAATCACAATCCTGGCAGCTGTTCTGCATAAATTGCCCTGTGATTTTAGTAGTCCACCATGATCCTTTTTGTTTTAAACTGCCCTGCTGAGGTGAGCAACAGTGTTTTACCATTTGGCATATCCCATCCCACAAATTACTGTGCATGGATAGCAGATAGATTTCATAGATCTATTTCTCATAAGGAAAAGGCGATTCTATGTGATTACAGAAAGCAGCAGGCT
This sequence comes from Molothrus ater, assembly GCF_012460135.2. Classification (NCBI taxonomy): domain Eukaryota; kingdom Metazoa; phylum Chordata; class Aves; order Passeriformes; family Icteridae; genus Molothrus; species Molothrus ater. The sequence continues at coordinate 50,420,424 of NC_050483.2, forward strand.
TCCTTAGGCTTCTCCAAACGCCATCACAATTATACCACTCCAATTAGGATGAGGTATCTAAGCCTTTGAGTTTTAAAACAGATCACATGAGAGCTCCTCAAAGCAAACAATTTATTTAACAGCACAATCTTGGATCTGTACAATCAAAATCAGTCACCCTTGCTCAGAGCCAGTCCATCACTGGAGTATCAGAGACTATGGGGCTCGTCTCCTGTTGTTCAGGCAATCCTGAATCCTTTGGTCCAGGCTTCTTTTCCATTAGTCCACTCGTGCATGCACACTGTTAATTGCATTTTCAGTGCGATGCTCATGTGCACTGTTAATTAGGTTCACTTTGATGAAATAAACCATTCTTACAGCTCACTGACACCAAAAGAAGTGGTCTTGTTCCATTTTTTTTCTCAACATTCCCTATTCATTTTCCTTTGCCAGGTTGTTTTTTGTCCTTTTGGGGCTCTGACCTGGCTCAGCTCCTCAAGCAGCAGAAGCAAAGGCAGAAGCAGACAAAGGCAGGACTGAGGCTGGGAAGGAGGCGGGGGCAATCACCCATCCTCATGGCAGCCAGTGCTGCTCATCAGGGGCAGGAGACTTCACTCTTAGATATTCCCTCTGAGTTTGCTTCCTAATACTTTTTCGCTTAGTTGTTCATCTAACTTGAGGTGTTAGATCTGTTCCAGGATCTCTTCTGGGTTTTGTGTCTTTTTCTCTCTATTTTACCAGGTGTAAGAAAGAACCAGGCCTGAAGGAGACTTAGCCATATACTTTGCCTACAGGAGTCCAAGGCAGATAGACCAGTATCTGTTTCAAAAGTCATAATTTCCCATTTAGCAGAAGTGAAAGGCCACAGGGAGGTAATTAATTTTACTTCTGCTTCCTGCAGTGTATAACTAACTGACCTCTTGTGCTTTTTGCTGCCCTAGGTTCTGAAGGAGTCGCTGCGGCTGTACCCGCCCGTCTCGGGGACGCTCCGCAGGCTGCAGAAGGATCACGTCATCAATGGCATCAGAATTCCTGCCAACACCACAGTCTTTGTGAGTCCCATCCACCTGCAGGAGCTGCCTCACTTAATCCAGATGTAACAGACCTGTGGATGAGAGGGTCAAAATCTTCCCTGGGCATATTTATACTTGCTTCTCTAAAATTTTGACCAAAATTGGGGTATGGATTAAGACTCTCAGTTGGGACTGGAGAGTGGAAGGCATTTATGGTTTTATACCTCTGACAGCAAAGATGCATTTTCAGTGTGTTGCTCCTGACTAGCAAAAATAAACTCTTTTTTGGCAGCTCAACACTTACGTGATGGGAAGGATGGAAAAGTTTTTCAAGGATCCACTTACTTTTGATCCAGATCGATTCAGCAAAGATGCACCTAAGTGAGCTTCTTTTTATTCCCATGTTATTAAATATGTATTAAGAAACCATTAAAGGAAGATATTTTAAGGGAAAGAAAAGTAGAATAAAATTATTTTTCCATTCCAGTATGAGTAAAACTAAACCATCCAAATGTAAATAGAGAGCAATAATGCACAGCTTTTGTTCAAGAATTCTTTAGACCACATGTTACCTTACAAAAAAAAAGACCAATGTTATTGTTATTAAATGTTGATATTGAGGTCAAAGCTTTGGGCCCAAACCAGGTTAAATATGTTGAATGCCTTAGTACATTGTAAGCATTTAATGCATGACAGCCCTGGTCCCAGGGTGCTTTAAATGTCTCCATATTAGACAGGGGAGAAAGGGCTGAGGGAGAGAAGATGCTGTTCAGCCACGTGGGCAGGCAGCCTAAGTCTAGTCAGTGGTCAGGAGTGCAATAGAAGGAACCAGTGAGTGACTAAACAGATGCAGAGATCAGCACCAGCTACTTCATGAGCCAGGAGTTTTCCTTCAGCCTAGAGTTAGTCTGGTCTCCTAAACCAAAGCATCCCCTCACTCACATGGTTCAGAGCTGCCCAAAGGAGCAATAATTGGGCAGATTGTGATGTCCTCATGACAGGCTGAAGAGCATTTAGAGTGTGCTTGACATTCAGCTTTGAAATAAGGCTGGCTTGCATCAAAACAGCTCTGGCAGCTGAGCCATGCAGTAAAGAAATGACAAGGAAAGGTGCTGCTGAGCTGTATTGCTGCTCTGAAGCAAAAAAGAGTTAGTTTGGAGACTGCTTTAACAAGTCCAATAGGTGAGGGGATATTTAGGTCATTTCCTTGCTGCTGTGATGAAATATTTGCTTGCTTCTTTACAACCAAGTTGTAAGAGTGACAGTTTTGAACATTTTTCTTTGCAGGCCGTATTACTGCTATTTTCCATTCTCTCTGGGACCCCGATCCTGCATCGGGCAGGTGTTTGCACAGGTGAGTAGAGGCCTGGAACAACACTTGGTTAGCAAGCACTGGGCCAGCTCAGGGTGTGCTGACCATGGGTGGTGGTGGGCACCAGAGGCCACACTGATGTGCACCGCCCCTCTTCTCCTCAGAGGGAAGATCTCCCTCCATTCCCATGACAGGCATGTCTCTCAAATGCTGTCACAGGAGCAGACATCCATGCAGCCAAGGTGTCTGCAGGGAGGAGCAGCAGGCTGCACTCCTTCCAAACTTTCCTGGGCCAGCCTGCTCAAATCCAAACCCCTTAGTGGGAATCACAGTCAACATTCCAGCCAAGGTCAAGCACATAGGGAATGTGCAGGGAGTCTTGGGGATCATCTCATGGCTGCCACTGACAGAATCAAGGCAGGGAAAACATCAGCTGGAGGAGGACACAATCCAGAACTGGCACAGAGAAGGTGAGGAAGGGGCGACATGGACAGAAGGAACAATTTAATGTGCGTGAGCGTGGCAGAGAGCATTTCAGGACAGCCAGAGGCCAGTGCTTTGGGTCTGTGCTGTGAGCTCATCTAAGCACCAGTGCTCAGAGTGCTTTAGTTTTACAGTTTGATTTCCAAAATGGGTTTAAGACATAAACAGAAAGACTGATCTTACTGCCTGTCAGTTGCCTTCAAATCCAGGACGTCCCAGGTTTCCTGGCCAACCAGCTGCATGAACAGAGTAACATTTAACTTTCAAATCTCTGTATTGACAAAGCAGTATAAGATAGTAGAGTGACTTTAAGCTGTATTTGCTGTCACTGACTTCTCTTTTCTTCTTAACAGATGGAAGTAAAAGTGGTGATGGCAAAGCTGCTGCAGAGGTTTGAAATACAGCTGGTGCCAGGGCAGAATTTTCAACTCATCGAGGCTGGAACCTTAAAGCCACTAGATGGAGTAATATGTAAATTAAAGCCAAGGAGCTCTGCAAGACGCTGCCAGGCATGACTGCTCAGGGAGGGGAGTGTGGCATGCTACTGGTAGTGTTTCTTCTGATTTTGGAAATCTTGGCACTAATCAAAGGTTAGATTTTGTAGACCCCTTTAGAGGACCACTAGATTGAAATTATTTCTAAACCTCCTTATAATTTACTGAAGAAAACCTAGCTCATGGTTTCCACTAAGCTTATATACAACACAACATGGTCTAAGTAAGCCCTTGTTTGGGGAGTTTCTTACTTACACAATAAAATCAGAAAAGAGTACAGCATAGATTTGGGCTGAATTTAGAAAGAGATGTTTGGAGATAGTCTCTTGATTAAAGCAATTTTTCTATCGCTGCTCCAAATGTGAATAACAATTGATAGGAATAATCTGAAAAAAACCTCAAAACATCAGAGTCTGAGGCCACTACTTTTTCCTCATGCTACTGCCTGATTTTTATTCAGTCTCTTCTGCTTTTCTTTTGATAGTATGCAAAGCATAGATTCCCTGTCCACACTGTAGAAAGGGACTATCCTGCTTCCTTCTACCCCTCCACACAGCCTGTGCTCATTCATCTGAGAACACTCTTCTTTGTGGTGAAAGAGTGTTGCTGTGTTTATTTTAACCTGGATTTTCCCCATATTGTTTGCCACAAAGCTACAGTAACACTTAGACCAGATGGTCTAGTAGGTACAGGAGGGCTGGAAAGAAGTGCCTGAACTAAATGCTGCTTAAAATGATCTTGCCACTGAAGAAATGTGTCTGCAATTTGAGCCAGAGACAGGAAGGTCCTGCATCCCCTTCTCCTGCAGATGTGCCTGAAGATGTGTCTGTGAACACTGCATGTAGGCTTGCAGGCAGGCCCTGCTAGGGAGAAAAAACTATCATTTGAAAATGCTGCCTTCCAGAAATGTGCATACCTAATAGGAGTTGGGCCTCCTCTATCATGAAATTAAGAGAATTAAAGGCATTTGATGCTGCCACTTTTGTTTCATATCTTTGTGAATTAAAAGAGTAAGAACACAGTCTGTACACTGTCAGGTTCCTGTGGTGGTTTCCATACTAGGAGGGCAACATCCCAGAGCTTTTCCTGACCTTGCTGCTGTTATGCACCATTTCATTCAGTGCAGCAGTGGGATAGCAGGCCCAGAAGGTTGATGCTGCTTTTGGTAATACAATCAACACCTCACAATGTAATAATACGACTTTCACCTGGGGTACCAGTACCTGTATTGCAAGGGAAAGTTTAATCTATCTATCAATAGACCAGCTCTTCAAGACCTTGTGCTGGAAATCTGATTATATCCTCCCAGACATTAATGAAAGCTCATTGGGAAGGCTGAGGACTCTTCAGCTGGACATGTGTTCCCAGCAGCTGATGCAGGATGTCCCATGCCAGGCAGGCTGGATGTGCTGGTGGCATAACAAATGCTTGAATCCTGGGAATATGTCAAAGGCAGGGCAGTGTCTTGGGACTGTGGGGAGTTGGGGGGAAGCTGTGACAGGAGTGGCATATGCTATGAACAGCACACAGACAGCTCAACAGACCCTGGCAAATTGGGCTGTGGAAATGTGAGATGCCACCACACCAGGGCTCTGCTCAGTGCCAGCAATGAACTAGCTCAGATCCATTAGTTACACACACCTAACTGCCTTCTGCCACCTCTGCAGTGAGGTCAGGCACCTCCAAGGAGGGCTCACAGGGTGTAAGCATGTTAAAATTCTGCAGTGAGTTCTGTCAGCCCTCACGTGCCCAAGACTGGAGCTTCCTGACTGCTTTGTGCTTACCCTCCTCAGAGGAACTCTCCCTGCTCTCTCTGCAAGCCCAAATGCCATCCAGCTCTTACAGGACCACTGGCCAAGGCCTTGCTCTTTTTCCTGCATCCAGGAGTGTCTCCTGTCAGGCTGATTTCCTCCCAGCAGATGGCAAGCACTCATTGCTGGTGCACCCAACTGCAGCAGCACTCCTCAGCCTTAAGTCTTAAGTCAGGCTCTCCTCATACTGGAGGAGATGGTGGCCTGTGGGGCCATGCAAATGCATTTCAGTGTTCTCATGGTTTTATCCTGCACCTCTAGCCAGGAGGTCATCCTTCATCTGACCAAAAAAACAAACAAAAAAAAAAAAACCAGCCCAAAAAACCCCCAAAAATACCTCACAAAAAAAAAAAAAACCAAAAAAACCCCAAAAAACCCAAACCAAAACAAGCAATCCAAAAAACCCCCAAAACAAGCAAGTTCAGGAAAGCTGCTTCCTAGTGCCCTATATGCCAACTGGGTGCTGGCATCAGCTTTGCTAAACCCTGTTGATAAACCTGGGACCTGAAGTGCCTAGGGAGACAGCTGTGCCTGCCATGAGCTGTAAAAACACCAGGGAGCTGCACTGCAGCTGTCTTGGACACCACAGAAAAGCACAGTTTTTCTTCCTGCTGGGGAAGAGAAACATAATTTCAGTTCTAGGGCAATCATTATTGCATCAAGCCCTTGGCTGGGGTTCCTGGCTGGTAAGGCAAAAAAGGAGAGCAAGGTCTGTCTCCTTAGTTCACTTGCTTGTAGGAAGGTGTCACACCTGTATCTGACTTTCTTCTTACACTTTTCCTGGCTCTTGGGCAATACAAAGAGAAATCTGGAAATGGCTGCTGGGGTGGTTTTTTCCCGGGTGCCACCCAGGCATGGCCACACACAGGCCAGTCAGGCCAGTGTTGCATGCCTGGAGGCTGGATGCAAGAAGCTTTCTCAGTTGACATGGGAGTGCAAAGCCAGGCTGCTCAGGCTGCCCCTGCACTCTGCAGGTAAGTGCCTGCCCTCCAGCAGCTCCTCTGGCTTTCACCCTGCCTCAGATGTGCACACTTGCAGCTGGACAGGAGCTGTCTGGAGGCAGACAGGAGCTCAGCTAGCAGGAGTCAGGGTAACTGCTGCCCTCAAAGGCAAGGGCACCAGTGATGACATGCATTCCCAAGAGTCTTTATTAGAGCTGTCTAAGGCTTCCTCCTGTTCTGAAGTGGCTGCTGCAGGTTTCTTTGATCCCTCTCCCAGACCTATAAACTCCTGGCCTCTCTCTTCTGGACTGATGCCCAGGACTTTCATGTATGTGCTCAGAGTGAAAACTTTCCCCCCAGGATTTCTCCCCAGGTTTTTTATGCTAACCCAAGAGCTTGATCCTTTCCCTTCTAGATCAGTGTCAGAGACAAGAAACAGGGAAGTGCTCATGCCTAGATCTCTTGGGATAGGAGGGAACTAGCTAGGGAAATTGTACCCAGAGGTGTCTGTCTGTCAGAAGGCAAACACTCAGTGTTGGCATGGGAAAATGGGATGCTTTCTCACTCCAGTTAGTCTGGAGCACAGGAGACTCCCAAATTTTCATCTACACTTCATGTACAGACTCATCATGTTTTGAGAAAGAAGCCCAGCTAGCATTAGTGCCAGGACATTTTTTCATGTGAGGAATCTCATTCCAGCCCTTACTGGAAGCCAGAAAAAGCTAAGAAGCATGGGATTCAATCACACTTATTGAAATTATAGCACAGTGTGATATTTTCTGAACAGTGGACAGCCTTCTGCTCCATCTATAGCCTGTAAAGGAATGAATGTAGATAAGAAAGTGTAAGATACTGGTGGGCCTAGGGGAGCACACAGGTTAACCAGGTGTGGATTTGCACTTGGAGGGGTTGTATGATGAGAGCTGCAACAGGAGGCCTTCCCTGGATTTAAGCAGCCTCTGCTGCTGAGACCATACAATGACAAAGCAGATATCTGCAGCATGTATCCATCTGCTCCACACAGAGCTCACATGCTATCAAAGGCAGTAAATTCAGGCAGAAATCTCCAAGGAACTAAAAGACTAAAAGCTAAAAGACACGCAAATGACCACATACTCCACTGCTACATCCTGCTGCAGCACTTTGCTGTGTTTCCCATTTCAGGTGTCAGCTATGTCAAGCTAGGCAACCTCTTGTGCCATAGTCTGCAAAAAGCCTTGCACAGCAGAGCCGTGGTCTTGGCAGGAATCCCTAAGTGCTACTGTAGAGCAAGTAAATAATCATATGTTGTTATTTTTTATGTATCTGTGAGTCTTCTCTAATAGGTTTTGTTGAGGACAGGCTGAAATTAGATAACAGTACACACAGCTGGCATCTATTCCCTTGGAAACACAGGTAAAAATGTATTTAATACCTCCCCAGTGACAATGAATATTCATTACTATGACACAGATGTATACTTGATTTGAAAATAAGAACAGTAATTAAAGAGCTATTAAGGTTAAAAAGCAACAAAGGAAATTCAGCTACTGAAAGAGCTGCTCTGGGATCAGCTTCTGACCTGTCTGTGCATGGGTAAGCACAGGAGGCCTGAGATTTTCCACTTGATTATTTTACATGTAGGCAGACCTTTTGTTTTGCTGTCCCTCCTCAAACTCTGCTATCTGGAAATGACCTGAGTTCAGAGTTCATTTCTCCTGCTCTCTTACTGAACAGCTGTGCTCTGCTGAGGTACTTTACTCTGTCTCATTGGCTGCTCCAGTTGTATTGAACCAACAAGAAGTGAAAGGGAAACTTTCTGCAGGCTTTTGGGAAGGAAGCTATTTAAAAGTAATCATTTATGTACATTATTTTTATTAAAATAGCCTTGGAGATCAGCAGTCATGATAGCTGGCTGACTTGCTGTAATCTCTGAAATCTCCATCCCACTGGCCATGACATTGAAGTTGAATTTCTCAGGGATGTTTCACAAAGGTTCCTTTGCAGGGGTGACTTGTGGCCGTGGCCCCAGCAGTGCAGACAGAGAGTTATAACTGAGCCAGGAGAGAGGTACTGGCACTGCTGTGCATGGAGGGGGGAAGATGCAGCAGATGTGCCCAAGGGCAGTGCAGCACTGCAGGACTGAGGCCCCACTGCTTGATCACAGCCAGGGCACACCCTGTGCAATCTCACCCTCTGTGTGCCCGTGTGTGACCTGCCAGAAGCTGCAGGCTCTCAGCAGGGCCGTGTCACAGGAACAGGGCAGCAGCATCTTCCAGCCCCATCTGTGCCATGCATCACCTGCTCCCTCTCTGGGGAGGGTCTAGTAGTTATGCCACTGAAAACATTGGGGCAGAAAATGAAGTAGACCAGGTGGAGAGGCAGACTATTATTTTAATTTCTAACTCGGTAGCATAAACATAAATAAAAAACTGAATCCACCCACTTGGCTGTTGTTTCGAGCTGCTCAGTGAGGAGAGTTAACTGCGTATTGCCTAAATTAGAAGCAGACAAACCGCATCTGCCTTTGCCCTAAGCTAACCTGACTGGCTTTCTGCAGCAGAGCCCGGTGCAGACACGTGTCCAAAACCAGTGACAGAGCCGCGGCAGGGACCTGTCCTGCTTCTCGCACCCGCGTCGGAAACTTTCCTGTCCCGCGCAGGTACACGTGTGCCACAGAAGGCAACCCTGAGCTGTGTCACCGCGCCGATCGATCTCATCGCGCCACAAGTGACAGATGTGTGTTTTCTGCCTGCATTGGCTGGCTTTGCTGGAGGACGGGTTCGGTTTGATTTTTTTTTCCCCTGGAAAAAATTCCAATTCCGTGCTCAGACAGTGTATTACTGATTCAACCTCATGGGGTTTATCCTTCTAATAAGAGAAAGTGCCAGTGTTTGCGCTTCTTAGAAACCGAACCTGAGAGTTTTAAGCGGCAGGGAGACGCGATATCCCAGTTCTCACTGATTTTAACCCGTCGTACATCCCTCGGCTGTAATCTGCGGTACCCTCTAGCAGGGCTGACGACATTCACGCCCGTGAAACCCGCGTGTTCTGCTATGAACAGCCGTCGCTGGAGCGTGGCCGGGTGTCTGCGGGGATGTGCCGCTCGCACCCGGCAGCTCCGGTTCCCACCCCGGGCCACCTCCTCTAGAACCGCTAAGGCTGCTCCACCGCCGCCTCCCCTCCCTGGGCGGTCCGTGCCGCCGCTGCCCCGTGCGCCCGCGGGGCCGGGCCGGGCCGGGCCGGGCCGGGCGGGCGGGGTGGGGGCGCCGGGGGCCCGACACGCCCCCTCGGTGGCGCTCGGCTTGCCGGCGCGGCGGAGCGCGGGCGGCAGAGCGGCAGAGCCGGGCGCGCAGCGGCGGGAGCCGGGCGGGCAGCCCCGCTCTCCATGGCGGCAGCGGCGGGGCGGGCGCGGCGCGGAGCTCGGCTGAGCGCGGCCGCGCTGCTGGCGCTGCCGGCCCTGGCGCTGCTGGCGCTGCTGGCGCTCCCGGCGCTGCCGGCCGGCCGCGGTGGCGGTGAGGCGCAGCCGGGCTTCTCGCCGCCGCTGCTGCTGCCGCCGGGCTTGCGGGAGGAGCTGCGGCAGAGGCGGCGCGACCTGCGGCGGCTGGAGGCGGTGGCGGGCGGCGGGGAGGCGGCGGCCGCGGCGGGGCTGGGCTGCGGCGACCTGAGCCGGGCCACGGCCGTCAGCGTGCTGGGCTGGGGCTTCACCAAGGTGGTGGCGCGGGCGGCGCTGGCGGGCGGAGGCACCGTGGCGCTCAAGTCGGTGCACGGGGCGGGCCGGGAGGTGCGGCGCTGCGTGCAGCGGTACGGGGCTCCTGCCGGCTGCCGCCGCCTGGCCGCCTACAAGCTGCTCAAGGAGGTGACGCTGCTGCAGCGCCTGCAGCACCCCGGCATCGTCAAGGTACGGCACGGCGGGGCGGGGGGATGCGGGAGGCGCTGCCACGGCGGGGCGGGGGAATCGCCGCCGGGGCTGAGCCGGTCCGCCCGTGGTGCCCGCGCTGTCCTCGGGCGGCCGAGATCTGCTGGCAGTGGCAGCGACATCGCCCCGACCGTGGCTTCTGCTCTCCCGCAGCTGCACGGCCAATGCTATGACAACAGCGGAGATGCTGAGCTACGGGTCACAGCCATGCTGGAGCTGGGATCCCCGCTGGAGATGATTCAGCTCCTGCAGACCCCCTGGGAAGAAAGATTTAAAGTAAGAAAACAAAGCAAAGGAGTTTTATCAGTCGCTTTTAGACCACAAACTGGGCAAACCGGCGAAGAGCCGGTGGTGACCGCTGGGACAAACGGGATTCTCCTGCTGACACTCTGTTTGATCCCGCAAATTGTCTGTAAATCGTTTCCTTTCATTCCTTTAAAATCACATTAACACAGCCCTAGCTTGGTGTCTCACGGTTAGTTTCTTTCTCCGTAGAGCGGTGTTAAAAGAACTTCATCTGGGAGGAGATAGGCACGAAATTCTACTCGGTGCTGGGGCGGTGGTTAATACCTTCGATTACGCGATAACGTTCATTTTGCCTTTATATTCCCTATACATATATATACATATATATACATATATATATGCAGAAGGGCTTTGGTCAGGATGCCCTTCGGCTACCCGAGTCTGACTTGGGAAAGCCACATCACCACGCTCCGAGTCTGTGGTTTGCTGTATGTTACCTGTTCCAGGCAACAAGCTGAGCAAGCTGACCCTCACCATGTGTTTATGTGGTGTTTCTGATTTTGGCCCTTTAGGAATTGTAGTAAAATCGCTACTAAATTGCTTTCGTCCTGCTGCAGGTGCTAGGATTGCAGCCCTTCTAGTGAGATCTGCCTCATCTCCTAGGCATCCTGCACGGGGACCCATATGCTCCCCAGGAATATGAATGACTTGAGACATGACACTTACTTTGGTTATAGCTTGTTTTACAGTTTGCCTCAAGGGCTCAGTTGGGGGTTCAATACTACTTGTTTGGGTGCCAGGAGGCAAAAAAAAAGCATCATGTAAAAAAGCAAGGGTATCTTAGTGTCAGCAAGAAACGCTTTAGGCAAAATAAAAGCACAACAAAAGTCCTAAAATAAAATTTCTGTCTGCATGTGGTCCTGAATGTTGAAGGGGAGCCGTGCCATCTGAGCCAGCGGGGGAGTGTGGCAACTGCTCGCTCAGCTGTAGGATGCAAAGCTGGGATTCTTATGATTGATTCCCTAAACAAGTTAAAATGGCATCAGAGCTTCCACAGTCATTTCTCTTGGCTTGGGGAGTTTTACTTTCTTCAATTCCATACTGGCTTCTACATAGCTTTCCTAGCACCTCATCTTCTTAAGCGTGCCAAAGTCTCCCATGACGCTGGATTAGCTGGTGGTAAAGTTTGGTATGGCGGCATTAGAGATTTTAACAATCTCTTGACTGCAGAAGACACTAACTCAGAATTTACCCTGGCACTGTCTAGTCCTGTTTCCTAATTAGGGTGTCTAAACATACGGGATTCCCTTGTTATGAGCCACATCAGATACCAGGGATGGTGCGAGCTGTTCCAAGGGAAAAATCCCTCGCGCCTGCACAGATCGCTATCGCCAGTGGCGAGGGGTGACGTGCGGCTGCCTGGCACACCCAGCTGAGGATGCACTTTGTCTGATGCCAGGGCTCCTGATACTGAATGAAAACTGCTGCAAAAAGCTGCTTGAGCAAAGTGCTGGTGCAGTATAAATGCACTTCTCTAGCTCTGTTTTTTTAAAAATAGTTTACCAAGCTTTCTGCTGGGTCAGGTATTGTCTGGCCTTTCACTGCTGCCAGAAAGTTGTCATAAAAGCAAAAAAGCTGGCAATTAATACATTGCAAGCCTTGACTAATTCTTCAGAAGCATGATTGTGTGCCCAAATTCATACTGCTGAGGGGTGCAGCAAGGCATGAATCTGGTATTAATGACCATGGAGCCTCAGTCTGTATTGAGCAGCATGGGGGAAGGGAGGGGAATCTATTAATTTTATACCAGACTGGGAAAAACTCTTCTGATTTCAACTGGCAAATCAATATAGCTCCTGAAACATGAAGACTGCTATTGTTTTCCTCACAGCTTTCTCCTCTAGCTCTTCTAACTGTAAATGTCTCTTTTTGTGTACACACATTTTTAAAAAATGTTGCTAAACTACTTACCAGTCAAATCCTGTGGCAATGTTGATAATAAATTTTGTAGCATACATATAATTACCTTTTAAGTTCTGTATGTGTTTTTTCTCTTTTAATTTAATTGAATGCCCTCCCCTTTGTTCTACTTCCAATTTAATAGCTGTTTTTCATCTGTTTTTTTCCATGCATATTCATCTTCTCTTTCTCAGATTTGCCTGAGTCTTGTGAAACTGCTGTTTTACTTGGCACATTCCCCCCTGGGTTCAATAGCCCTCTTGGATTTCCAGCCAAGGCAGTTTGTTATGGTGGATGGAAACCTAAAAGTGACAGACATGGATGATGCCAGCACCGAGGAGCTGTCTTGCAAGGAAGATAATGACTGCACAATAGACTTCCCTACCAAAAGTTTCCCTCTCAAGTGCTCCATGGCTGGGAAATGTGAAGGAATAAATGAAAAGAAGAATTTGTTCAATGCGTATCGGTATGTCCAGCTGCATGGGGGAAGATTTGGGGTGGCTGAGCTCATGCCCTGCCATGTAGCCTCTAGCACCTTGTTCTTCTTCCATGTGGTGATTCCCCTCACCTCTGTCAAAGGGTTGTTAAGAATCACTTTGAAGCAAGTTATTTTCCTTATAAGGCAGGAAAATAGTACAGTTGTTGTCTGGTGGGAATGAAGGCATCTTTCTTCTGCTGCTCCCTTTCCCCAACGCCCTCTAAAAACTTGCCCCAGAGCTTGCACCTGTAAATTTGCTGTTTGCCAAACAAACCCTGGTGCTTGACATCCACGGGCTGTGCTTGCTGAAAGCAGTGGCAGTGCAGGCTACCTGCCAAACCCCACCAGCTTTGAGTCCTGTTGTTGGGAACAGGCTGGCCAGTGCTTCCCTTCATCTCCAAATCTCTCTGTGGGCTCCTATGGGAGAGCAGGGGGCAGGTAAAGGCAAGGGGGTGAGGCTGCTGCAGCACTTCACGTGGGCCAACAGCTGAAAACTCACAGACTTTTGCTCACCACTGATGCTTGGCAGGTCACATCCTGGAGGGAAGCCTTGGCAGCTGGATATTTGCACAGAAGGACTTAGCAAGGGAGCCTGGATTTCCAGGATTCAGTGCTAAAGGGTAAATCCCTACATAGATTATTGCAGCCTTGCAGTTGCCCCTGTCTCTTGTGCACTTGTTCCCTAGGACAAGAATTTTGTGGAAGGGTCAGGAAATGAGTCATCCTGACTTTTCAGGGGCAATAAGGAGGTCAAACCTTTTCAGGGCAAGAGAAGGATCTTGTGTGAGTCTTCTTTTATACAGGTCTTTTTTTTTTTTTTTTTTGGTGGGAAATACATTTCTTAGTATACAAAAATGGCCCAGGGGAATGAGGGGAAGCTTTATTACATGAAGCTTTGCAAGGTAGATTTCATGCAGCAAGGACCAGGCTTTCAGCCCAACTCACAGGAACCATCTGAGGCACCAAGATGTGCTCAAACATAACTTTGTAACCAAAGCAGACTTACTAGCTGCATATGGATAATCAAGTCACGGGAAAATGTAGACAACTTAATCACCAGGGAAATGAAGGCACTGTATTCTAATCAGCCTTTGGGATTTTTTGCAGGTATTTTTTCACCTATCTTTTGCCACACTCTGCACCACCAGCTTTGCAGCCCCTTTTGAGTGATATTCTGAATGCAACAGGTACCAGCTAATATTTATAAACTTTTTTATTAGAAGTCTCCAAATGGTATTTTGTGGAATTGTTTATCTTTGTCATCTTTTTCCTTAAATGTAGGTGATTTACGATATGGAATAAATGAAACCCTGAGAGCTTTTGAAAAGGTTTTATATCTGTACAAGTCTGGGCTCTATCTTCAGAAAAGACCTCTTCTTTTAAAAGGTAGTTGATTTTGAATGCTCTAAGTAACTACTGAGGGAGCGAGGCGCTTGGTAACTGGTCAAATTCTGATCTCCCCTAGGTTTAGGTAGTTTATAGTCACTAGAAAAAGCACCAAAAGTGTCTTTTTTTGATCAGGCTTTTGCTGTTTTTTTCCCATGGAAGCTATGCATGGTTGTGCTGCTTTGCAAAGTAAAAGCAGTGCAGACAATCTGCATGGACATGTATTTGCACTGCTTCTAAATACTCTTCTCATAATGAACATCAGTGTTCTGGGATAGCAAACTGAGTAGCTTCTGTCTTGGGATATCCTTATCCTTTGGACCAACAGGTCAGTTTTCTGGGCTGATATTCAAACTTCCAATTTGACTGTGTGGCTTTTGTCTGCTGAGCACAGATTATGGAAACGTAGAGTGGGGAGGTGACAGCACCAAGATGAGTGTGGCAGGTTATCTGGAGCCTTCATGCCCTCTAAGTTCCTTTTCTCTGAAGATCTTTCTGTTGGACCTGTGGATGGATAAATGTGCCTTTATGAGGTTCATTCCTCTGAAAAGGACCCATTCAGTGGTAGAGATGAGGCTGATCAAAAGGAAGTTTCAAAAATCCAGTGGTTACTGTGGCTTGTGTTTTCCTGAGCATTCACATGAGGTGGTGGGTGATGGTGGCTTGCAGAAGGAAATCTCTTTACATGTGAAAGAACTATAATTTGCATTGTTATGAGCAAAGATATCTGGTCATTTGCATGGAAGGACCAGCAGCTTTAGCAGGAATTACTGGTATGTTCCAACAACACCTGTCTATTGGCTACGTACTGTGCCAAAATGATCACCATCCTAGAGGTGTGGGAAGGTGGGGAGAGACTCCTAGCAGTCAGTGAACAATAGCCTGAACAGCACCTGCTCAGGCTTGTCAGGTCTCTTTGTCAGGTCTTTTGTCAGGAGCAGGATCAGGCCTCCCTTTCCCCCAGTGGGGTTCCTCAGTCTCCTGTTTCTGTGGGTGGCACCGTGATGGGGGGTCAGTCTGTGCCCCATGTAGCTTGGTGCTGGATCTGTGACAAGCTTCTGCTCTTGAGGCTGGGGTGTGGGAGAGGCTGTTTGGAGGTTGGCTTCTGAGAGTGCACCTGGAGTGTTTTCCCAAACACCCTCTTTCTGTCCCCAGACTACATCTCCCTGAAGGGTTTCCGGACGGTGGAAGGAGAAGGCCACAAGTGCTGGCCCTCCTACAGCCACCTGGGCTGCCTGCTGTCCATCCACAGCGCCGAGGAGGCCGCTGCCATCTGTAACTCCCAGCTGCACTGTCAGAGCTTCATTGTCACCCAGCACAGGACCTGGACAGGTGAGCTTGGGCAGGTCTCGGGAGTGCTGCAGTTAATTGCAGCCCTGAGATATGTGAAAAGTCTCTGTTGCGGCCCGTGCGTTCGAAGCATGAGTCGGAGCTCTTCAGTTTTTGCTCTCAGAGTTGTTTATTGTATCTTATCTGTAAAAGTTTTTCTCCTGCCCAGCCAAGGTCCGCTCAGCAGGACAGCCAGTGGCACTCTGACTGCCCTTGGGGCGGTGTTGTTTCTTTGTAGTGCAAACTACATATAACATGTTTACAATCACTTTCCAATACCTATCACCTGTGTTAGACAGTGGGATTCTATTCTAAACCAATGCCAAAGTGCCAGCATCACAGCAGAAGATGGAGGAAGATGGAGGTAGAGAAGAAGAAGAAGAAAGACTAGACACGCCCAAGTCCTTCCATCTTGTTCCCAAAACCCCCACTCTAAAAATCCCAAAAATCCCAAAATCCCAGTGATAACTTTATTATTAAACTTCTGTGGCTTTCAGGTCTTCATACAAAGCTGGCAATTTGCTCCATGGGTCATAATCAAACCCACAGGTGTTCTGGGCTGTGTGCCAGGGTCTCTGAGCCCCCTGGCAGGGCTCCCAGCAAGTCTGGACACCCAGAGGGATGTCCTGAGTCCCGACAGGCAGGGTGACAGGGTGCTGCCACGTGGTGCTGCTACCTTCCTCCATAGTGCCTTGAGCCTACAGGCACATCTAAAAGCTGCCTTCCTTATCCTCAAGCTCAGATGGCTGCCACTGTGGGCATCCAGAAATCCCCTGAGTGTTTGTAAGGAGACACAAGAGCAATTATGTTCTCCCTCTGCACCTTTTTTCCTCTACAAATTTTGCTCAGGACTGCCAGGTATTGTTAAACACTTACTCATTTCTTGCAGAGATGGCTTCACTTTGCTGTTAGGCTAAACAATCCCTGTGGTAAGTATAGTTTGCAGAGCTGTGGGGATTTTAGAGATGAAAGAGGCTGTGTAAAAGAAGGTGGTTACTATTGTTATAATTAAAAGAATCATAGCTTACAAGTTGTTATCCCCTTTATCAAAACGAAAGCCCCAAGCCAAGGGATTTCCAGAATGTCCCTGTAATTAGCTCTGATTATAGCCTCTTACAGTTAGCATGTTTTCAGAATTATTTTAAATTATCTCATTTAGCTGACACTTCAAGCGTGGGCTAAATTGTTTCTTGAAGTAAAACACTAAATGAGGTAAATGAGTGTTTTCACTCACAATGATGCTGAAGGATCATGTTTTGTCAGTTCACATGACATTTTAAAAAACCCCCTAAACTATCAAAAATGCAGCTTTTCTGAGGGCTTGTCTGCAACTGGCATGTGCCAAACTAGTTACATAAGAGCGTTTACATGGATGCAACATAAATCTCTTTGAGCCACCAAGTTCCACACCAGCAATGGATTGTGTGAGTTGTGCCTAACACAGGACATCTGGCTTCCTCACAGGGCAGCTCTTAGTGCTCTGTGCAGTGCCTGCCTGGAAGGAATCCTGCTTGAAACCATGGTGAGGATGCAGGAGAAGCACTGGGACAGGGACCCTTTCTGCAGTGCCTTGCTAGGGTGCTGATCCCTGACATCCTGCACCATGCCTGAGGTTTTTAGTGCTTCCCTTCCTGACTTTTTTCTTCCTTGCAGTTTCATGGCTCATCTTTGCAGCCAAGGATGCCAGAACTGTGTGGCTGAAATGCCAAGTGCCTAAGTTTTCCAGCTGGATTAATGAGAGCTGTGGGAATGTGCTGGTCTCTCCTAAGGCTGCTTGGTAAAGCAAAGCAAGATGTAAAAGCCTCTGGGGTTGGAAGATGCATTCCTTGTGCACACTCTGAGCATCTGGAATTTACTGGGGGTGCAAAACACATCTATGGCAGGGCAGAGTGACCCTCCATTGAGCAAGCAGTGTGTTCCTGTGCCTTTTGCAATCAATAGCATGGGTCAAGGTGAACCTCTCTCCTCTATTAAACTTGCATTTTTATTTCCTTTCCAGGACGCCCACTCGCCTCATTCCAGAGTAGCTGGACTGATTTAGTACCGGATACTAACGCCGTGGTCTATATTAAACGTTCAGCTTCCTCAGGGGAAAGACTTTAAAGACAATGAGATCACATAAAATGATCCTGGGAGGAACAAACTGCTGGGCAGATTTCATCTGCTGGAAAGAATGACATGTTTTATTTTGCTTTGGCATGGGATCTCCTTGCCAGCTCAGATAGAGTCAAATGCTGCTGTCTCCTTGATCAAAGCTCAAATTTCTCTTTGCTGCTCCACTAGCTTCTTTTCTGTTCCCACACTGCTGTTCCACATAAATGGTCTCAGTTTTAGTCAGATGTTGCTAGACTGTGCAATACTTAGCTTTGCTGCTTTGGCCAGCTTGTCAGCCAAGAAATAGAAATAGCTGCAAGGGATCCGGCTTCGGTAGGCTTAGTTATTTCAGTCACCTCCAAAAATCTACAGATGATGCACTTTGGAGAAGGCAACAGCTCTTTCTGCAGCTACAAACGGGGTTTTCTTACTACTGCAAATGTAATAAGGACTGGATTTCAGTGATGAGGCCAAGGTTGCAGGGTTGGGATCTGTACCCAGAGGTTGATGATGGGGGTGGTCCTCCAAGGAGGGTCCTGATTCAGTTCCTTCCATGCAGGGGAGGGAAGTGGTGTACAGGTCAACACTGGACCCAAATATCTCTGTGTTTGGATGCAGGATTTGGGGTTGATCCTATATGATTTCTAATACCAGCTCCCATGTATCAACCTTGAAGGTTTTTCTCTGTTACTTTCCATGAAAGAGCGAGACATTCAAATTATTTATATGTAAGATGTGACTTTGTATGATAAAGAATGACTGTTTATTCTAAGCATGCTGTGAGAAGTTTATTGTTTTTTTTTTAATTGCCTAAGTCTTTACTGTAACCAAATGAAGAAATGCCAGTGTTTCCTACCTTCAGCTCACCTAGCATTGTTACCCACTCCTGAGGCCAGCCTGTGAGTGCTCCAAGCAGTCTATGAATGTTCCTGAGCCTCCTTGGACACATCGGTCCTGAAGGACACTGTGGCTGTACTTGCAGGCTTCTGAGCATAGAGGAGACAGTGGGGTCCCAAGAGCCTCCTGCAACTGCTCTTTGCTAAAACTGTAGATGTGGCCTCTGAAAAATAGCTGGGGTTAGTATAATTTCAGACTGAACGAGATGACAGTGTAATGTGCCACTGCTGGGAGTCCCTGGGAGCAGTGACTGTCCAGGACCTCTTCTGGAGGGAAAGCCTAAATCACCACTGACCTCATGCCTCCTAGGAAAGGTCCCTAGCTTTGTGCAGAGGAGCCACACTACAACAAACAGTGTGATGCCACATTGCTTTCTGCTTGTCTCACACGGGAAATTGCAGCTTTTGGGACACGGCAGGAACCGTGCAGCCATTTCTGCGTGGGACCTTGCGGCAGCTGGGGCATCCCTGCACTGAAGATGCTGCAGCTCTTGCCTGGAGTCGTGCTGTGTTTTTGATGGTCTCTCCTAGTGCAGGAGCCCATCTTTCAGCTCATTAGTACTTGATTAACCCACAGCAATGCCTTTGCATGGTGTCTTTCTCATGCACTGAACCCCTGCTGCTTACTCTGGGGCTGGGGGACTCGATGGTGATATCAATTAGTGAGAATTCCAAGTTAGCACAGCAAGAAGGCTCTTGTGATGACATTGCTGGAGGCTTTGTGACAGCAAGGCTTTTTAAATGGGCAGGGACAGACCCCTCTCTCCATTCCAGTGGGTCCTGTGGAAGTTGAAGGGAAGGTCCTGCCAGGGGGCTGCTATTGTTTGACACCGACCCAGTGAGCAGGGCTTCAGACACCTGCTGTGCTCTACACTAGCAAGAGGTAAAGGGGGTTTATTATTCCATGTCTCCCAGCCTCATGAGATACACAGCAGAAGTACTTCCCCCAAAGCAGGGCCATGCAAGGGCCAACCTGGGGTCGTTTCAGAGAGGAAGAAACAAAATGCAAAAGTTGAAGTGGTTCCAGTTTGTGTTAGAAAGACATTCCCATCTTAAAAATTTCTCCTGGTAAAAAGAACATTGTGTATTTCAGTCGTGTGATGCTTCTTTCACGTGGTGGGTTTCTCTGTCAAGTACTCATTGCAGGGGTGCTGCCAGTCACGTGCAGCCCCTCAGCAGATGGTGAAGTTGCAGGGAATGCCAGTGTCACTTGCATAAATGCAGCTTCCAGCATCAGACCTGCAGTTAGAGCCTGGCACAAGAGACCACTGATCATGTCCTGAAGGTTTTGAGCACACAGTGATTAACAAACAATAATATTAATAAAACAGTAAAGAAAAAGGGAAGCTAGGCTTTAAAGAATTACAGTGCTTGGTTTGCTGTTGCCATAGAAAGTAGCTTTTGTAGGACATTTAGACCACCCTGTGCAAAGCACATTCTTACAGCATGAACCCTTATTCATCTGGCTGCCACAAAGTAGCCAGGGCACAAGCATACCTTTATGACCAATGCTGTTCAGGTGCTAGACACTAAGAAATTGCCACATCTAAAGCTGTGTTTGACATGCATTTGAGGAAACAGTCACTGGGAAAAGCAATTCCCACTCTGCTTTTTCCCAGCTTCTTGCTGTTATTTTCTGCTGAGAAACTTTTACCAATGGTTGTGCCAGTTTAAAAGCATGTGGGATTTTTTCTCTGCTATTTTGCAGTGAGAAGCTTGTGACCCCCAAGTTTCAGACAGCTCACACATGGCTCAGTGCTGGGTCTGTGTGAAGCACCCAAGCTGTTCCCAGCCCTAAGGGGAGGCTACAGGAGGAAGCATCTTCTACAGAGCTTTTGGGCCCATGTGGCTGCTTTGTAGTGCACTGTCTTTAAGTCTCATCTCACTCAGTCAGCCTTTATTCATTCTACCCCTTCACTAAATTATAACTCAAGCAACTTCAGACTTTCAATGCCACTGAAAATTTCAGTTCATGCCTAAAAACTGTATTTCAGAAACTACAGTACCTAAAACCTCAGATATAAACATTTACTTCCCTTAAAACTCCCAGGTGCTGGAGTCCATTTGTCTCTCTATCACTGATCAGTATTTCAGTCACCATTGTGGAATTATGTAACAGAGGAAAGTGCTTGGAAGGAAACAGCAGGGGATCAATTGCAATGGAAACTATGTGTGCTGGAGGAATGATATTTACCTAAATGTGTCTATCACATCTTCCCAAAGGATGCTGCCTTTAGGAGAGAATGGACATGAAAATGTTTCCTCCATAGGTATTTTTTTTAGACAAAAACTTTCATACTCTTAATTAATTCTGTATTGTAATAACAGATGGTGCATTACTCATGTTCAGTATGTTTGCACAGACATTTACATGACCAGGGACTGCATGACAGATTGAAAAGCAGAGTGAGGGACACAGAGCCCAGTAATGAAAAATCAACTCTTGATGCATCAGGCAGGGTTCAAGTACCAATGAGTGTCATACCTCTATTTTGACATGGCATATTCTGCAAACTTTGATGCTCTAAACAACACTAAGATGAAATTTCAAATTAATTTAGGGAAAGAAAAGAGAAGTCTGTCACAGTCAGCTGGAGGCCCAAATGACACATCTGGATTAACACTGATTTCTGTGAGGACATCTATAAATTGGTGTACCAAGCACTGAATTTTGTGGCTGGAAGTCAGAGCACTTTGGTTCTGCTGGGTTGAAAGGGCTGGGTTTGGGCTCCAGTTTGAGTAATGAGTGAAGTGTAACTCCAGTATCCAGAATGGCCCCTCGTGGATTGGTAGGACTTCACAGTGGGCAATTCCTGCTAACTGTAGTACTTGGAGCAATCTTTCCCCTTGGTCCCACTGTCCCAGAGTATCAACGTGTCACCACCAGCAATGTGGAGATGGGAAAATTCACAGAAGAGAATTTTATGAGAAGTAACTGTGAGCCCCTCTGCCTCCTCTGCAGCATCTGCTTAGTTCAGGATGGTGGATTTTCCCTGAATTATAGTTCTTGGCTAATGGGAAAATGTATCAGGTTCCATCAAACAGGTCTGGGTGTACCAAGGATGGGTGATAGCTGAAGGGAACAGCTGTCAGACTCCTCTGCTTGGAATTCAGCTTCTGGCTCTGTGTGAGAGCTCCAGGCAAGGGCTTGTGCCTTCAGAGCCTCAGCCTGCCTAGCTGGCCAACCCAGATGGCAAAAGTTCTGGGGTTACTGGTAGAGAAGACTTCTTGGCATAGCTATGGAGGAGCTGGAGATGCTGGTAGTATTTTAAGAAATTCATATGCTGGGACTTTCTGGGCACAGGATGATGTCCCTTCAGTGCACCCACTGCCACAGCAGCCTCATCCTCACTGCTCCCAGGGACCACAACCACTGCTCTCCCCCAAGCCCAAATCTGTGCCTGAAGCCTGCACACTCAATGTCTCTGTCCTGTCATTCACTCCTGCTCCCCATGTGCCATCCCAGCACATCTACTTGTTAACCCCCTGTAGACCCACACCCTCAACACCCACACATGGCCCCACTGCCTCTTACAGCCAACACATGGAATCACAGAATCATTGAGGTTGGGAAAGACCTTTAAGGTCATCTTAAGCCCAGCTATTGACCCAGCACTGCCAGGTCCACTACTAAACCATGTCCCTATGTGTCACATGTGTTTTAACACTTCCAGGGACAGTGATTCCACCACTTCTCTGAGGAAGTAGTACCATATAGGGCTTATTTCTATTTTGAGAACCCTTATTTCTATTTGAGAGCCCTATTATTCTATTTGAGAGCCCTTATTTCTGTTCTGTCAGAGGTGAAATAGCCCTGTGTGCAGCAGGAGGCCACATCTGAAAGGTGTAACCACAAGATCAGCCTGCCTTTGATTTGTAACCTCTCTTTTCGTTTACCATCGATGGTTTCTAAATTAGCAAGTGCTAAATACAATGTAGTAATAACTTCCTGAAAAACAACCAACTTAAAGCTGTCCATTAAAATCACATTGCCTTAACTACATTGCATGTCACATGGTGCATCCCACCCTCCAAATCCAAGTCTAGACAAAGCTTAGGAAAATGCAAAGTCTGACGTTATGTTACATTTGTCAGCATTTATCCTCAAACCTCATCAAAATCAATAGGAGTCTCAAGTGGACTTTTTGGCTAAAGTCTGTTGTCCTACTTCCAGTACTGGAAATGTAAGATATTGCCTCAAAACTAAGCTAAAGACCAGCAACCCCCAAAATTACAAAACAAACACCCAAATTTTCAGATTCTTGTATCTTTAGCAAGTGAATTGTTTTTCTTTGCTGGGAAAAACTCTGCTGCAAATTCCCTCACTACTTCAGATGACAGATCAGAGAGCTCAGGTTTAGATTAAAAACTTGATAATGCAACCTAAGAACACAAGTTTATCATCACAACAGATAGATGGAGAGGTGCTTTATGAATGTCTTGGAAACACTGGAGCACAAAGGAAATTCTCTTGGACCTCCAGTGGAAAATGTCAAGAAATATTTTGGCACTGCTGCTCTGTCCTGTCCAGTGCTGTTCCTCATTCACTTGGGGAGGGAGTCATTTACTCCCACTCCTAATTAATCTTGTTTGTTTGCTCTGATTCTTTAAAAACACAAGAAACAAACCATTGTCCCTCCCAGTGGAGTTAATGCCATGGTTTGCATTTTTCTGGGCTTGACTCTTTCAGTTTGTCCAGCAAAACTGTTGTTACATAACTATATCAATTAACATTACCTCTGAAATGAAGCAGTGGCACCCACCTAAATTCACTTGAACCCCAGAGTTGTGTCAAAACCCACAGTTTTACTGGCACTGCTAAAGAGCAGGTTAAGATGTACTCTGGAAATTGCCTAATCATTGAAATTGATTTGTTTGTTTGCTTGTTATATGAAAACAACTAAAACCTCTATCAAGACCCTTATAAATCAGCAACATATTGTTTGATTCACCCACAGAACCTTTGGTAGAAGCTGCTTTCAGCATAGAATTATTAACTTTTCCTAAAAAAAGTAATGGTGTAATGTAACTGCATCTCATTAAAGAGTTTTAAATTTTATTTTAACAGAGTGTTTCATCTTTGAAAGAAAACTGTGAATCAGTGTTATTTTAACAGTGCTTCCTCCATCTTACTAAGACAACACAGAAGCATAAGGATTCAGTCTCCCATCCTCACCTTCTGTTTTTGTGCTGATAGAAGCTGTCATTTCATGCTAATGGAAAAGCCCATGTGCACATGCCAGTGATGCCTCCAGGGAGAGGGAGGATGGTCTGCAAAGCCTCACTGCAGGACCCTGCAGGATGTCACCAAGGCTGTCAAGGGAGCTGCCACCCTTAGGCAGAGGAGATGGACCCAGCACCCCCATGACAGCACCTCACAGCATTGCCCTGACTCTTCCCAGCAAGAGATAAGGCAGTGGCTGCAGGCAGTGACTGGGATCTGTCCATGGAGGAGTGGAGGCCCCTCATGGTGGGACTCAGCCCCCCCATGGCTGTCTCTGGCAGCGTGCATGGAAACAGAGCTCCTGCAGCCACAGAGCCAGGGGTGGGTGGGACTGGGACCAGCTCCCCGTGCTTTGACATCTTTTCAGCTCATGATCTGAAGGATCACTGTCCTAGGCCTGAATCTGATGGTGATGTGCTAAGAAAAGCATCAGCCAACATGTGCTGGAGCTTCTGTTTGAAATACAGATATCAGGAATTCTTTGTTTGGAGCCATTGTTTAGCAAAGCAGCTTCATTCCTGCTAGTCTGTAGATGAGCTATCTTGGGAAAGGGGAATTGTTCCCACGCCAGGAACCAAATCAAAGTTTTGCCTTCATGCTTAGAAGTGCAGTTTTACCTTGCCTGACCCTCCCACCCTGCAGAGGACCCCACGCTGGAGAGGCTGAGCTTTGCACGTTCATGCTCAGGAAAAGAATAGGGAGAACAAACAAAACACCCCACCCTCTTCCACTCATGTGAGATCAGAAGGAGAGTGTAGGCTAAGCCCAGAGGACTGGATTTATGGTTTCAGAAAAACCTAGTTATTAAAATGTTATGAAAGTTTTCCTCTCCTTCAAATGCATAAATATGCAGATGAAAGGAGCCATGTGATCTGGCCAGTGGCCATGCTGCTGCAGGCTCAGTCTAATTATCAGCTGCCAGCTCTGCTGCATTTTAAGTGGTGAACATGATTAAAGATACACAGACAATTGAAGAAAGTTAGATCAGTTCTTCAGGCCTGCTTCTATTTTATAACCACATGGCAGCTTGGCCTTGAGACTAAATCTGCCCTTAGATGCTGAGAGAGGAAAGTTCTGCTGATCAGACGGGTTTTTTCAACCACAAGCTCCACATGCTCTTGAATTCATCATTTTCATAGCAAGCTATTTGCCAAGTCAGACTGTTTC